>NW_026720472.1:0-10369 GCF_029784015.1 Lycium ferocissimum
GTTGCATACACCCATTTGAAGGTTTTCATGTCATTGCATGGCACATTCTCCGATTGATTCTTGATTTGTGAATTCGAGTTGTTGTTTGTGAGTATTTATTTTAAAGGTTGGATGGAATCGAGGTTTATAGAATTCTCCCTAGGCTTATAATCGAGATATTGAGATCCAGTGACTATCGTTAATGCAAGACTTTCTCATGTGCTAGATGTGTATTGTGTTTGATTACTTATCTCTTACTTGTTAGTTGCTTCTGTTTATATCGTGAACTAACCATTGTCGGCCTATGATCCTACGAGCCTAGTGTTGTGCTCATCTACTCTTGCTACACTCCTTCGGAGTGTAGAGTTATTTTCGAGGTGATGTTCGGAGTCTCGACCGTTTCGAGGCATTCGTCAAAGACGTTTGGGTGAGCTATTGCAACCCGAGTCTCTCCTTAGATTCGTTGTTATCTATCCTTCACGAAGTCGTATCCAGATTAGTCACATTATCTATTCAAATTGGTTTTGGGAATTTCTTATAATAATAGCATTTATTCCGCATGTTGTGTGTCAAATTAAGGTAGTTATACGAAGGGTTCGCCCGGGGAAAGGTTAGTGTAGATTGCCGCATGATCCATGATTTGGGTCGTGACAGCACAATTGCTACTTGAGGTCGGAATGGATTCTTGTTAGACTCGAAGAAAGAGGACGACTCAATTAAAACAAACGCACTTGAGCCAAGAAATTAACAACGAGGTAAAAACGAAGAAAAGCTTGAAAGAATTGGTACGAATGAAAATAGGACTCAAGAACTAGTTAGCAACTAATAAGATCAACAACTAGTTGTTAACTAGTTGTAAGAATCAAAGAAGGGAAGTTAAGAAGGAATCAAACCATTTTCGAGCACTTAGACGATCTTCTGCAGGTCGTGCATTAGCTATGTGTCACACACCCATCGCACAAAACACCCCTCTATGAATCTGACACTTAGAAAATTTTTGGAGTTTTCAGAGTCGTGCGATTTCTATGAGTCGCACAAGGATCGCACAAAATACCCCTCTCTGAATCTGTGCAACATGCGCTCTGCAGAGATTCAGAAAATTCAAAAAAAAAAAATTGCCTCGTGCGATGGCCGTGCGTCGCACGTGCAGCGCACGCCCGTTAAATCCGAATTTTTTTTTTTTGAAATTCGGATTTTTTTTCTCTGGGCCCACACAAACACTTTTTCACCCCTTTTACTAGAAGACTTTGGATCAAATACCCTCTTTGGTCTTCTTCTCCAATATGAAGATATGAATGCTCTTATGAACACCCAAATGCAATCTAGGACCAAATCAACTCCTTTTTCCTCCAATTTTCATATCCAAGCTCCCTTTGATATGGAGAACAAAGCCCACTAATCAATTAACCCCAATTTCAACTCAATCACCAAACCCACTTTTGAATTTTCAAAGCTTCAAAGCTCAACAATGGTGAATGACTCAATATGACTCCAAATAACTTGAAACTTAAGATCTAGACTCAAATAACACTAGGGAACTCAAATCTAGTGTCAAAAACAACAAACAAGGAAAGATCAAACACGAATTTGAATTTTTGAATTTCAGATTTTTTTTTTTGAATTTTTGATTTTTTTTTTGTTGAATCAAAACCCAAGACTAGATTTGATGGAACAAACCTAAACTAAGCTCTAATACCAATTGATACAAGAACGGACACGCGGAAATGAGAAATTAAGAAGATAAACAAAAGGAAAAGAAAAGATAGATAATTTGACACAGCTTAAGATTCAATTTAGCAACCAAAGTTATATAAAACTAAGACCTCTAAATTATCATCAAAAGAAACACCAAATTCTTAAGTTGACCTCAAGGGAATCGAATCCCAAGCAACCAACCTCTCAATAACACAAGAATTAACAAGAGCCTACCAAAGGCCTCTCACAAGTTTCTCTCTCTAGAGATAACCCTAAAACACTCAAAATATTCATAATTCATCAAAAGCTCCTCTATGCAATAAAAATACTAGCTATTTATACTAATGAAATAAAGAAGACACTACATTATTACAATTATACCCTTAATGAAGTAAGGGCCTTGTTTCGATATCTCCCATGGAAGTGAAACTTAAAAAGGCTTGCATTTAAGTGCTAGCCCCTTTTGCATGCATAGCCTCCCTCTTCAAATAGCCTTCCAAGCTATCTTCCATATCTTGAATGTGACGTTTTTAAAGCCTTCCATCCAAGCTATCTCCCATATCTTGAAGGCCATCCTATGTGGACCTCCCATGATCTTCAAAGACTCCATCTTCATGAAGCTCGATGGAGTTGGTCTTGTATCAAGATGTATGGTTAGCGGTGCTCGGTAGGTCAGCTCCGGGTGCCCATCATGGCCCTCTGGTTAGGTCGTGACACTTTTGTGTGCATATTTGGGGCATGGCGGGGTCCTGTCCCGTCCTTATGATTTCCATCACTCCATATAGAGGCTCGTAGACAGATGTGGATAGTAGAAGTTTCATAACCTCACTAGAGTACATCTTGTATATCATTTTTGTAGCCTTGTGGGCTTGTACATATTGTATATATGGGGCGGTGTTCATTGATGATTATTGTGTAAATGAGCAGTATTTAGGAATTTATGCCCGTTCAGGTTATGCTAATTGTGAATTAGATATGTGGTCCACCGAGATAAGATTGGAAGAAGCATATTAGGTGGTGCTCGATAGGCTAGCTCCAGGTACCCGTCATGGCCCTTGGGTTGAGTCGCGACAAAAGCGGTATCAGAGCAGTTCGTCCTAGGGTGTGTCTATGAGTCGTGTCTAGTAAAATCTTGTTTATGGGTGTGAAGCACGTCACACTCATAAACAGGAGGCTGCGGGGCATTTAGGAATGATTGACCTTTCTTCTTCCTTATAGATCGTGCGATAGAGCTGTGATATAAGGATTCTCTTTTCTTAACCGTGCGTTATGTTTTCAGCAATGCCTGAGAAGAGAAAAGTAACAGCGGCCCAGAAGGGCAAGACAGTAGCAGGAAGGGGGATTGAGCGAGAATCACCTGCAGAGATAGAGGAGGGTGAGTCTCAGAATGAGGTTCTATCTCGGGACTCTCATACTCCACTTATTTTAGAGGAGCACGAAGGAGCCTCAGCTCTAGCTCCAACACCCCCAGTTCCTCCACCAGATGCCTCAGGCCAGGAGATGAGAGAGGCTATCCTTTTGTGGACCCAGTTAATAGCCGCTCAGGCTCAGCGACAGGGTGTGGGCTATGACAATAGGGGTCGGAGCAAGAGGGCCAGGCTTTCAGGGTTTGATAGTGAGTTCAGAGGTGGCCCAAGGCAGCAGTTCTCTAGACGCTCAGCTCATTCATCAGCTAGTGCACTCCCACAGTTTCCTGTACCCCAGTTTGATAGACCTACTTGTTTTAGGTCATCTCAGAGTTCCAGAATTCCCAGTTCTCAGATTAGGAGTGGTTCCAGTCAGATGAGACCAACTATACCACGATGTACTCAGTGTGGTAAGTTACATTGGGGATCGTGCCAATTAGGTTTAGATGTTTGTTATGCCTGCTATTGGCCAGGCCACATCAAGCGTGACTGTCCAATGATACGTGGTAGAGGTAGGGTCCAGTCTATAGGATCAACAGCTGGTTTTTAGTCATTGATATGCCCTCCAGGGAAAGCTCATAGACACCAGCGATGTTATATCCCGCATTTTGTGCAATCGGATAATTCAAGACAATTGCGGGAGGACGACGAGCAAGGCCTTATTTTTATTTTGTTAAGTATATGAATGGTTTATGAAGCGGAATTATGAAGAGAGTCTGGGTGTAAAGTCGGAATTTTTTTGGAAACGACTTCATGAATTACTACTTGTCATGAAAAAAAATGCAATTGGGCTTGAAATTTTAAGAGGAGAACAAGGGGAACCCAGTAGGCCATGGGCATGGCCCGAAGCCCATATGGGGTGTAAGTGATAATTTTAAAAGATGACTAAGTCATCTTTACTCCATAATCTACTAGAAAATTCAAGAACAAAAGAAAAGAGGAGAAGGAGCAAGAATTGAAGGCCAATTCGGCCAAGTGCAAAAATTCCAAGGAAATTTACAAAATTTTTTCCCAAAAATCATTTCCTACCTATTAAAGGGTCCTTAGTAAGGTGGAGTAGTCATTGAAGCAAGGAACTACATATTTTTGTGGGTTGCAAGTTCTAGCTAAGAAGGAAGATAAGAGAGAAAGGGTAAGAATTCACTTTCTTTTATATGTTGTGGATGTTTATGCATGTTGTAGTATGCAAAAGTGAGTGAGATTCATGAAGAACAAGATTATAGATGTGTGGCCGTGTGTGTCCATGTGTGTGTAGGAATTATGTTTTAATTATTTTATCTATTGTTTGGTTATTATTGTTGTGGAAGCTATGTTGATAATGGAAGTTGAATAAAATTTGAGAAGTTGTAGCCATATGCATATGATGTTGGCCGTGAGTGGCATGATGTATGCATGGCCGTGTGGAATTGTTGAAGTGTGGAGGAAAATGAGTTAATTTTATTTAGTATATTGGTTGTTGTTGTTATGTGAGTCGCTATTGCTAATAAGAACTTAGTAATTTCTATGAAATGGTAGAAGTTGGAGACTTGTATGATATTGTTGGTATATGAATTATTAGGTTGTTATTGTTTTCATTGGAGTTGGAAGGTCTTGATAGAAGTAGTATGTTGACTAAGTTGTTAGAATGTAGCTTGGATGGAAATTGGAAATTGGAAATTGTTAATATGGTTGCGATATTATGATTGATAGTTTGGCCGGGTTGAATTCCCGGATTGTTGTTGATGAGAATTGGCTAAGATGATTTTGGGGAATGACGTATTTACAAAGGAAGTGCTGCCGAAATTTCGGTAGCCAAGTGTTGTTTTAAGAATTCAATCCTAAAGGCACTAATCATGTTTGGTAAACATGACCAATTTGTAGATTACGGCGAAGTTGGAGCTTGAATTTGGAGTGGCATAAGGAGCGAAAAGAGGTATGTAAGACTTTATTTCCTTTCTTTGGCATGTCCTAGACGTGTAGGCTTGATTTCGCGCCTCGGGGACTTTCCTAACCCTAGAAATCCGAGATTGAAATTAACTACTATTCATTCAGTAGAATTGAATTAGAACTTGCATAAAATGTTGGAAAAACTTCTTAAACATCCAGAACTTACCCAAATAGGATTCGATTACTCTAAGCTTCTCACAAGTGACGCCATGAATTGTAATATACGTAAATTTGATATGCCGCCTCATTTGACTCGAGGTGGGCCCACTATTCCCGAACTCTCTCTTATTGTCCCATTTGACTTATTTTCATTCTATAGTTAAGGAAAGTTTTTGGTTATTACTCTGACTACTAAATAATAATTGTTTTATAAATTCCTCGATTCCAAACATGATTTTCCTTCCTAAAAGTTTACAAATGTTTTCCAAAATATTCGCTTTTCTCCAAAAACTAAGTTTTACAATATTGCAAGCCTTAATGACTAAGACGACGACTATGACTTTATGATGAAAAAAAATGATGATTCTACGATTAAAGGTTCCAAGTCTATGATTTCAGTGTCGAGATGAGAACGTTAAACTATTTCTTGAATCCTCGGCTCTACTCATGAATAGTGTTTTCCTTTAAAGATTCTAAGTACACGAACGATACCCTATGATCCTATGTTATACTTTCTCATGATATTGCTCTCCACTAATAGTCTCGCCTTATATTAATCATCCCTTCAGGTGAGATAAGCGCCCTTAATTATTCTATAATATAATCGGAGGTTCCGGCCTTACGTCACTCCGATAAGTACATGACTTCCTTGGGCTCCCACTTGCATGCTATGGTATATATATACATATATGTTTAAAAATATATTTGGGGAAAGCGAAAGGAAAAAGAGCGGAGCGCTATAGGCGGCGGGTTACTCACGGTGCATGTATCCGTACTTGACTTGATATCATCCCGGACGCGGGATGCCCGGACGCGGGAATTATGCTATGTGGGCGAGCCGACACTGTTCGGTGCTATGATACACTATGCTATGCTATGATAGTATGATATACTATGCTATCTTTGTAATACTATGATATACTACGCTATGCTATGATACTATGACATAAATTCTATCTTCTATGTCTATGAAAAGAAATGCTTTTTTCAAAAAAGGGAAAAATAAGCATGCATGGTATTCGGCCTGAAAGAGGTGTTCCTATGCACAGGTTACTTTCTTATCTCAGTATATATCCATGACCCCCACGATATTGTTACTTATAATCTATGCTCTTGTTTATGTTATTTTCCATGCCTTACATACTCGGTACACTATTCGTACTGCGCCCCTTCATGTGGGCGCTGCGTTTCATGCGCGCGAGTCGGCGGATAGCCGGAGTTGATCCCTAGGAGTTCTCTCGTGACCTTTTTGCAGCGCTCCAGTTGTCTCGGAGCCCCGGTTCCTTGGTATTACTTTTGTGTATATATATTCGGGCACGGCAGTACTCGGCCCTTCCTATGTATATGTGCACTATGTTAGAGGCTCGTAGACAGATATGTACAGTAGCTATTTGTACTCCTGATTGTCCCCGTCGCTGTATAGTATGACCGTAAAGCCTATTAGTCTATGTTCATAATTGTGCTATGTATGTTAATGTTTGTAAAAAAAAAACGGTGTAGTTCATAGGTGTAATAAGAGTTAGCGGGTTCGCCCGGCTCCGAGTATGGGGTCGGGTGCCCATCGCACCCTAGTAAGATCGGGGTGTGACAAGCAGGTCGTGGTAGAAATCGAGGAGGAGTGTTCAGCTCAGGTGGTCCTCAGCATCATACCTATATGCTAGTTAGGCGACAAGATCTTGAGTCTCCCCCGGATATTATACCAAGTATATTAGCAATATTCTGTTATGATGCATATGTATTGATTGATCCGGGCTCTACGTTGCCATATATTATTCCTCTTGTTACCGATCGATTTGGGATAACACTTGAGTCGATTGAATACTTTCGAGGCATCTACACCGTTAGTGACCCAGTGATAGCTAGACGGGTGTATAGAAATTATGCGGTTTTAGTTTGCGATTGCTAGACTAGGGCTGATTTGATTGAGCCGGAGATGGTAGATTTTGATGTCAGTATAGGTATGGATTGGTTGGCTTCTTGTTATGCCAATGTTGACTGCAGAACAAAAATGGTTCATTTTCGGTTTCTGGGAGATTGATTTCGCTCTTGATGTGTGGCCGGATACTAAGCCTATATCTAGAAGGAGCAATTAAAAAGCTTGCTTGAAAAAGACTTTATAAGGCCTAGTTCATCGCCGTGGAGAGCTCCTGTGTTGTTTGTAAGAAAGAAAGATGGTTCCTTATGGTTGCAGGGTGCCAAGTGGTTCAAAAAAAATATAGGTCTAAGATCGGGGTACCACCAAGTGAGAGTAACGGAAGAGGATATACCGAAGACAGCTTTCAGAAATAGATATGGCCATTACAAGTTTCGGGTGATGTCGTTTGGATTAACTAACGCCCCGGTGGTATTTATGAAATTGATGAATAATGTGTTCAGGCCTTTCCTAGATTTATTTGTGATCGTGTTCATTGATAATATTCTGGTATATTCTCGATCGGAGGGAGGTAGCTTTCAGGGTTTGGCAGGTTATTATAGAAGGTTTGTAGAAGGATTTTCTTCTATTTCTGCACCATTGACAAAGCTAACTCAGAAATCAGTAAAATTCCAATGGACAGACGCTTATGAGCGCAGCTTTCAGGAGCTGAAAGATAGATTGACTTCAGCTCCGGTCTTAGCATTTCCAGAAGGATTAGAAGGCTATGTTGTTCATTGTGATGCCTTCGGTATAGGGTTGGGTTGTGCATTGATGCAGCACGGTAAGGTCATTGCATATGCTTCAAGGCAGTTGCGAAAACACGAGAAACTACCCGACCCATGATCTAGAGCTAGCTGCGGTTATTCATGCATTGAAGATGTGGAGACACTATTTATATGGTGTTCAGGTGGGCATTTATACAGACCACAAGAGCCTCAAATATATTTTTTTCAAGCAAAAAGAGTTGAATCTATGACAAAGGCGGTGGTTAGAGTTGTTAAAAGATTACAATGTGAGTATCTTATACATCCTAAAAAGGCGAATGTAGTAGCGGGTGCTCTTAGCCGCAAGTCTATGGGCAGTTTATGTGATGTTCAGCCCGAGAAGAGAGAGTTAGCTCATGAGCTTCAACAGCTAGCAAGCCTAGGAGTTCGCTTGATGGACTCAGGCAATACGGGAGTTACCGTTCAGAATTCAGCTATTTCATCTTTAGTAGTAGAGGTGAAGAAGCACCAATATGAGGACCCCATATTAATTCATTTCAGAGATACACTTCCTCAGCAGAAAAAGTAACCATTCAAAATTTCTGCAGATGGAGTTCTCAGGTGAAGATTGAGCATCAAAAGCTCGGTGGATTGCCTATGGAGATTCCCACTTGGAAATGGGAAGTGATTAATATGGATTTCATTGCAGTTTTGCCTCGCTTCCAGCATAAATATGATTCTATGTGGGTAGTTGTGGATAGACTTACAAAGTCAGCTAATTTTCTACCCGTTAGAACTACGTACTCAGCAGAAGATTATGCAAGCTGTGTCTCAAAGAGATAGTATGACCTCATGGTGTCCCAGTATCCATCATTACCGACAGATGATAACAATTTACAGCTAATTTCTGAAAGTCCTTCCAAGAAGGTTTGGGAACTCAGGTGAGGCTTAGCACAGCGTTTCATCCACAGACTGATGGGCAAGCAGAGCGCACCATTTAGACCCTCGAAGAAATGTTGCGGGCATGTGTATTAGACTTTGGAGGTAACTGGGATGATCATTTGCCACTCATTGAATTTGCATATAACAATAGTTATCACTCCAGCATTCAAATGGCCCCATATGAAGCCCTATATGGAAGGAAGTATAGATCACCAATCGGATGGTTCAAAGTAGGAAAGACAAAGTTAGTGGGCCCAGATTTGATCCAGCAAGCTGTAGAGAAGATCAAGCTTATCCGAGATCGGTTGTTGACAGCCCAGAGTCATCAGAAATCTTATGCGGATAATCATCGACAAGACTTGGAATTCCAAGTTAATGATTGGGTGTTCTTGAAGGTGTCGCCTATGAGGGGTGTACTGTGATTTGGTAAGAAGGGCAAGCCTAGTCCCCGGTATATTAGACCTTACAAGATTGTGAGCAAAGTAGGCCAATTGGCTTATCAGCTAGATTTTCCTTCAGACTTAGAGTCAGTCCACCTAGTTTTCATGTGTCAATGCTTCGTAAGTGATATGATCCTACTTAGCACACTTCATTTCAAAACGTACATTCAAGGACGAGATATGAGACTTCAAGCTCTACAAGTTACATGGAAGATGAGGAAGTCGTTTGAGGCCTTTGGAGGCTCCTACAAACGCCACAAGATGGCTTATGATGTGTGGAAGGTGGCTTGGGAGTTGATTGAAGAAGAAGCTACTAGAAAAGGGACCAAATGCGCAAAGTGGCCAAACGTGCAAACAGGGACATTTCTGCAAATTGGCTACACTTGCAAACTTAGACAAGATCGGGAGTTGGCTATTTGTGCAAAGAAGTTTATGCTTGCAAGAAGGCCATGCATGCAAGGTTGATTAGAGGGCCATCTATGCGCGAGGGGCGTGTTTGGCCATTGAAGGACAATTCTTGAATTGATGACTACAATTAAAAAGACTAGCCAACAAGGCCCTTACTTCATTAAGGGTAGCATTATAATTGCCTATTAGTCTTCTTTACTTAGCTTGTATATATAGCTTGTCTTTCATTTCATTACTTAGATTATGTTGAATGAAGAAACTCTTATAAGAGATTGTAGTTAGTAGCTTTTGATTAATATAGATTGTTTGGTTGGTTAACCAAGTGTTACTTCCTAGTTGTGAAGTGAATTGCTTATTTTCATCGAATTCAATGTTGCTCATTTGTGGAATTCATTTGAGTCGTTTGTTGATTAGAATTGCTTAGGTTCTAGGGTTTGTAAATCCGACTGGAAGGGTTAGGGTTTGATATACCCTTTCTTGTCCATAGATTTCTTTCTCCTGGGTCAAGTATCTATCCATCTACCCTCTTCCATTTCTATTCTTCATCCACCCTTTTATTTTGATTTTTCTTGTTCTTTGTTTTTCTAGAGTTTCCCTAAGTTGAATCTTATCATTTGGTATCAGAGCTTAGGCTAGAGTATTGTTTCTACAATCCTCAATCCTAGGTTCGGATTTTGAAAATCTCAAAAAAAATTGAAAATTACAAAAAAAAAAAAATCAAAAATTTGTATTTTGTTGTGATTTGAGTGATTTTGTTGATATATTTGAGTTCCTAGAGGTCAAATCTAATTGGGT
>NW_026720473.1:0-8999 GCF_029784015.1 Lycium ferocissimum
GACGCGGTGAAGGAATCATCATATGCCATCGGCCACCTCCCCGTCATCACATCATCATCATATGTATATATATATATAACATGCCCCCTCTAGTGAGGGACGCGGTGAATAATGCGGTGGAATTGCACGAATACATGCCACTGGCCGGGACGCGGTGAAAGATGTAATAACGACTCGCACGAGCGAGTAGTGAGAAACCACATGCAACATAAAATAAACAATGTTTTGCTAAGACTCGAAAGAACAATCCGGACGATAGATCATTTAAAGGAAGTCGGACAATAGCCATAGGTCATACCTTTCAGAGTTGCGACGAATGATGTCAAAGACAAAACCTTTGGGATCGTTTGTACATGGCAAAATATATCATGGAACTCAATGGAGTAGTCAAAATGATCACTTTTTATTAATCGGAACCTTAGTCAAAAGTCGTTCTTACATATCACTCAAAATAAGCCAATTAGGTCAACGTAGAAAGATCTCGGAAATAGGGGGCCCACTTCGGGTCAGAAGTCGAGGTGGCGTACATTATTTGGAGTGTCGGAGTTCCGTTGGTTATAAATGTTTAAGCTATTTTTCCAACAAAACATAAAGTATCTAATTATTTGAATGAATATTGGTTATATATTTTGTGTGGAATATTTTATTGAGAAAGGTTCTAAAATATTTAGGGCGTTGGGAAGGATATTTATGAATAATTGTGGAAATATTGAGAAAGGCTATGGGCGCAAAACGGGCCGTGAAAATAATGTGGAAGGTTAGGGACAAAATGGTAATAATAAGGAAAGTCGAAGGGTAAAATAGTAATTTCACCAAGTACTAGAAAAAGTCTTGAAAAGGGGCAAAGTGTAAATGGAGAGGGACCAAAGTGTATTAAGGAAGACACTTGGTCTTCTTTGACCAAGTAAGAGAATTCAAGAAAAAGAAAAGAAAAATCAAGAAAAAAAGAAGAAAAATCTAGAGAGGGTCATGTGCCCCTCACATGCTTAGACACTTATATATATATAAAGAGAGTCATCTTCCAATTCAAGACAAGAGCAAAAAAAAAAAAACAAAAGAAGAAGAGCAACAAAGGGCCTAGGTTCGGCCAAGGTGGAGGAAAAAAGAGATTAAGAAATCTTGTTCCAAAAATTTGGTTCTTCATGTGTTTCTACTAATTCAAGGATGCCCTTTAACATGAGATGATTGTTGGAGCAAGAAGAAGACATATTCTTGCAAGTTACAAATTCTAGTCAAGTGGAGAATTGAGGAAAAAGGTAAGAGTTTATGTTCTTATACATGCTTTGGATGATTATGTATGTTGTAGTATGCAAAGTGAATGAAATTCATGAGGTTGTTGGTGTGGGAGCTTGGCCGTGTGGTTGTGTGTTGTGTTGCATGAAAGAATGAATTAATTTTTATGTAGTGTTATAATTGTTGTTGTTATGTATTTTATGACGGAATGAATGAAAAGCATGAAATTGTGATGTTGGTGGTTGTGTGGCCGTGAGATGGCATTGTGGCCGTATGCATGCATGGTTAATGGAACAATGATTCAATGATTCTATTTAGTGTTTTGGTTGTTGTTGTAATGTAAAGACAAGGATGGAAATTCATGAAAAATATGCATGTGTGTGTATGGCCGAATAGAATAGTGTATGTGTAGAAAAATGGATTGAATTTATTTAATGATTTGGAAGATTGAAAAGAGGGTTGTTGTGATTAAATTTTAAAGAAGGAAGTATGTCGTTGTTGTTCCATTGAAGTTAGAAAGTCTCGGGAAAAGTAGTATGTTGATTGAGTTGTTGGAATATCATGTAAAATAAATATAAATGGCTTGTTGTATTGTTGGCAAGATTGTTGGAATTATTGTTAGTTTGGCCGGGTTGAATTCCCGGATTGCTATTGTTGATTAAAATGAGCCGAGTTGGATTTTGGGCATGGCATATTTACAGGGGAAGTCTTTGCCGAAATTTCGGTAGGCAAGTGTACCTTAAGATTCAATCTCTAAAAACTTCTAACCAAGGTTTGGTAAATGCGACCATTTGTAGATTTTTGGCGGATTTGGAGCTTGAATTTGGAGGAGCGTAAGAAGCGGAAAAAGGTATGTAAGGCTTCACTTTCTTTCTTTGGCATGTCTTAGATGTAATAGGCTTGAATACGTGTCTCGGGGATTACTCTGATCCTAGAAATCCGAGATTGAAATTTGATTACTATTCATTCAGTAAAATTGAATCAAATGTTCATGAACAGTTGAAAGAAGGGTCTAAACATCTAGAACTTGCAGGAATAAGATCCGTATGCCCTAAGACTCTTATAAGTCATGTCACGAAACGTTTTATACGTAAATTATGTACGCCGCCTCATTTGACTCGAGGTGGGCCCACTATTCCCGGATTCCCTCCGTTGTTCTATTGGGCTTATTTTCCATTCTATGGCTAAGAACACTTATGGACATCTTTCCGACTACTAAATAAAAGTTGTTTTTAACTAAACCCTCGACTCCAAGGTATGATTTTCTTTACTAAAAGTTTACAAGTGTTTTCCAAAATATACATTTTTCTTTAAAAACTAAGTTTTACAATATTGCCGCTTTTTATGACCTAAACAACGACTATAATCCTATGATGACTATGAATCTATGATGTTATGATCCTACGACGACTACGATCCTATGATGACTATGATGGCTATAATTCTATGATGTCTATGATTCTATGATGTCTATGATCCTATGGGGACTATGATTCTATGATGGCTATGGTTCTATGATGACTATGATTCTATGACAACTATGATTCTATGATGACAATGATGATGTCGAATATGCTATGTCTATGACCCGATATGCTATGACATGTTCTATGTTGATAGTCTCGCCTTATGATTATCGTTCCTTCAAGGTGAGACAAAGCGACCATGATTATTCCATAATGCGATCGGAGGGTTCCGACCTTACGTCACTCCGATAAGTACATGATTTCTTTGGGCTCTCTTGCATGCTAAATATGAACATGGGTTGGGGGGATGGGATACTTGGATACTTGAATACTTGGAAATTGGGAAGGAACTATGTTTCATTGCCACCTGGTCAGCTGGCTTATCATCCCGGACGCGGGATGCCCGGACGCGGGATTTATGGCAGAGCTGGAGTGTTCCGGCGCTATGTGGGCGAGCCGCCTCGTGCGGTACTATGACCTGATATGACCAAGTAAGCATGCATGGCATCCGCCCCCGTGGGCACTCATATGCACGAGTTACTCGCTATCCTATGATATGTTCTATGTTCTCCATGCAAGATATGATTCCTATGTACGAGTCACGACTTGACATGACATGTTCTATGTTTCTATACGGTTATTGTTCATGTATACATTTCTTACTATGTTATTATTCATGCCTTACATACTCAGTACATTGTTCGTACTGACGCCCCTTCTTGTGGGCGCTGCGTTTCATGCCGCGCAGGTACCCCCAGACGAGTAGAAGTCATTATAGAAGATGTTCCAGCAATGTTGGCAAGCTCCACTCACCCTGGAGAGTTGCTGAGTCAGCATACACGTGCTATGGTCCATGTTTACAGTTAGAGACTTTGCAGACAGAGAGTCGTGGGTCTAGAGTGTCGGCCTAAAAACGAGTTCCTTTGGTTGATGTGTTTTTATTTTACGGAGCCTTCATATGTACAAACTGCGTTTACTTGAGAAACGACGAAAAGATTTTGAAAAAAAAATTACTATGTACTTTACTTTACTTTGTCCTATGAATCCAAGAGAACGTGTGTGTACTAAGAGTCCGAGGGTTCGCTCGGCTCCGAATATGGGGTCGGGTGCCCATCACACCCTAGTAAAGTCGGGGTGTGACAAAGTGGTATCAGAGCAGGTCGGTCTAAGGGTTGTCTGCAAAGTCGTGTCCGGTAGAGTCCTGTTTATGGGTGTGAAGCCGGCCACATCTATAGACAGGAGGCTGCGGGGCATTTAGGAACTGTTGACCTTCTTTCTGTCCTACGATCGTGCGATAGAGCCAAGTCCTAGGAAAATGGAATCTCCTATGCAGGCCTTACCTACGACGAAAGAAAGTGAGAGGTGATATGGAAAGTTACAAGGACAAGTATTGATGTTCTGTTCTGCCACCCGAAGCTGGGGGCTCGGTATAGCTGAGATGAATCGTATACATATGTAAGCCTGCAAGGTATTGCTAATAAGCGCCGTGTGCGGATCTCGAATGGTGAAGATAATAAAGAAGGCCCTACCGTAATGGGCATGTCTAAGAGAAAGAAGCGTGAAAAGGAAATACGATAAACAGACAATAAACGAGATGCGATGTTTCAAGAAGGGTTATGGATTTGGCACGACGACGAAGGTGCGATCACTACCTCGGGAACCGGGAGGCCCAGGATAAGAAGTGGTTATGCACACAAGTGAAAGGTGAACATTCGGAACTGAAAAGGGCAAAATAGTAATTTCAAAGAAAGGACGTGTTATGAAAATATTCCAGAATCGGTAAGACTTCGACTTGCCCCGGGATATGTAATAAAGGTTATACGAGGAAGTGGACGCGATTATATCGGCGTTAAGACACCAGATTCTACCGAGTTTCGAGGTTAAGCGTGCTCGGGTGGGAGCAATTCTACGATGGGTGACCCGCGGGAAGTTACGAGAAATTTTATATATTCGGACCTAAGAGACATGAGAGGTTAGGGTAGCCTAAGGGAAACTAAGATATACGGGATGGTTGGAGACCATAAGAAGACACGCAGGACGAGGCAAACTTGCTTGGTGAAGAGACAGGAAGTGCATCACAGCCCTAAAACTAGGATAGGCTTGAACAGCGTTTGGACGTATTTTGTGGGCTAGTTGGTAGTAATTGAATATATGTATATGTGAAGGTGTAGGATATCTCAAATATGATGGTATCGGTGGACATGTGAATCCCAGAGAACCGAAGTTATGGTATAAAAGGCATTAATCGAGTAAGGGTACCGAAGTTCAAGTGAATAGCAAGAGTAGGTGGTACAAGTGTTGCAAAGTAAGCTGTTATTATTCTACTATAAGTTGAGATTGGGAATGAGGATATGAGACGAAGTATAAACGAACAATGGTATGGGTACACTCCAAAAGGGGGGAAGTAGTTGAGAGGAAAGTAAGGATGAGATAGAAACAGTTGATACGATAATATGTTGGATATGGACGTTTAGATTACAAACGAAACCCCCTTCATGGAAACAAGTTAGTAAGATCGGAAGATCGGCAACAAGTGGATGGGAGTCAGAATGGTATTCAAGGTAGTGTGAAGGATTTTCTACAGACTTCGAATGGCACGACGCCAGAAAGTGGACGTGTGTGAAGAAGAAGAAGAGTATAACAAGAGAATGGTATTGGATAGTCTAAGAGATAGTGTAAAGGACAACAATAGCTATAAAAAGGGAGCTCCCCCGAGGTGTTTATGAGAGCCTGTGGGACTAGTCGAACATTCGAGGACGAATGTTTCAAAAGGGGGGAAGGATGTTATATCCCGCATTTTGTACGTCGGAATATTTTAAGACAATTGCGGGAAGTTAAGGACAAGACCATGTTCTAAAATAAATTTAGTGTCGGAGTCGTTGGGAAGGATATTTATGAATATTGGTATTGTGGAAATATTGAGAAAGGCTAAGGGCAAGAAAAGAAATTCGCAAAACGGGCCGTGAAAATAATGTGGAAGGTTAGGGACAAAATGGTAATAATAAGGAAAGTCGAAGGGTAAAATAGTAATTTCACCAAGTACTAGAAAAAGTCTTGAAAAGGGGCAAAGTGTAAATGGAGAGGGACCAAAGTGTATTAAGGAAGACACTTGGTCTTCTTTGACCAAGTAAGAGAATTCAAGAAAAAGAAAAGAAAAATCAAGAAAAAAGAAGAAAAATCTAGAGAGGGGTCATGTGCCCCTCACATGCTTAGACACTTATATATATATATATATAAAGAGAGTCATCTTCCAATTCAAGACAAGCAAAAAAAAAAAAAAAAACAAAAGAAGAAGAGCAACAAAGGGCCTAGGTTCGGCCAAGGTGGAGGAAAAAAGAGATTAAGAAATCTTGTTCCAAAAATTTGGTTCTTCATGTGTTTCTACTAATTCAAGGATGCCCTTTAACATGAGATGATTGTTGGAGCAAGAAGAAGACATATTCTTGCAAGTTACAAATTCTAGTCAAGTGGAGAATTGAGGAAAAAGGTAAGAGTTTATGTTCTTATACATGCTTTGGATGATTATGTATGTTGTAGTATGCAAAGTGAATGAAATTCATGAGGTTGTTGGTGTGGGAGCTTGGCCGTGTGGTTGTGTGTTGTGTTGCATGAAAGAATGAATTAATTTTTATGTAGTGTTATAATTGTTGTTGTTATGTATTTTATGACGGAATGAATGAAAAGCATGAAATTGTGATGTTGGTGGTTGTGTGGCCGTGAGATGGCATTGTGGCCGTATGCATGCATGGTTAATGGAACAATGATTCAATGATTCTATTTAGTGTTTTGGTTGTTGTTGTAATGTAAAGACAAGGATGGAAATTCATGAAAAATATGCATGTGTGTGTATGGCCGAATAGAATAGTGTATGTGTAGAAAAATGGATTGAATTTATTTAATGATTTGGAAGATTGAAAAGAGGGTTGTTGTGATTAAATTTTAAAGAAGGAAGTATGTCGTTGTTGTTCCATTGAAGTTAGAAAGTCTCGGGAAAAGTAGTATGTTGATTGAGTTGTTGGAATATCATGTAAAATAAATATAAATGGCTTGTTGTATTGTTGGCAAGATTGTTGGAATTATTGTTAGTTTGGCCGGGTTGAATTCCCGGATTGCTATTGTTGATTAAAATGAGCCGAGTTGGATTTTGGGCATGGCATATTTACAGGGGAAGTCTTTGCCGAAATTTCGGTAGGCAAGTGTACCTTAAGATTCAATCTCTAAAAACTTCTAACCAAGGTTTGGTAAATGCGACCATTTGTAGATTTTGGCGGATTTGGAGCTTGAATTTGGAGGAGCGTAAGAAGCGGAAAAAGGTATGTAAGGCTTCACTTTCCTTCTTTGGCATGTCTTAGATGTAATAGGCTTGAATACGTGTCTCGGGGATTACTCTGATCCTAGAAATCCGAGATTGAAATTTGATTACTATTCATTCAGTAAAATTGAATCAAATGTTCATGAACAGTTGAAAGAAGGGTCTAAACATCTAGAACTTGCAGGAATAAGATCCGTATGCCCCAAGACTCTTATAAGTCATGTCACGAAACGTTTTATACGTAAATTATGTACGCCGCCTCATTTGACTCGAGGTGGGCCCACTATTCCCGGATTCCCTCCTGTTGTTCTATTGGGCTTATTTTCCATTCTATGGCTAAGAACACTTATGGACATCTTTCCGACTACTAAATAAAAGTTGTTTTTAACTAAACCCTCGACTCCAAGGTATGATTTTCTTTACTAAAAGTTTACAAGTGTTTTCCAAAATATACATTTTTCTTTAAAAACTAAGTTTTACAATATTGCCGTTTTATGACCTAAACAACGACTATAATCCTATGATGACTATGAATCTATGATGTCTATGATCCTACGACGACTACGATCCTATGATGACTATGATGGCTATAATTCTATGATGTCTATGATTCTATGATGTCTATGATCCTATGGGGACTATGATTCTATGATGGCTATGGTTCTATGATGACTATGATTCTATGACAACTATGATTCTATGATGACAATGATGATGTCGAATATGCTATGTCTATGACCCGATATGCTATGACATGTTCTATGTTGATAGTCTCGCCTTATGATTATCGTTCCTTCAAGGTGAGACAAAGCGACCATGATTATTCCATAATGCGATCGGAGGGTTCCGACCTTACGTCACTCCGATAAGTACATGATTTCTTTGGGCTCTCTTGCATGCTAAATATGAACATGGGTTGGGGGGATGGGATACTTGGATACTTGAATACTTGGAAATTGGGAAGGAACTATGTTTCATTGCCACCGATCAATTTGGCTTATCATCCCGGACGCGGGATGCCCGGACGCGGGATTTATGGCAGAGCTGGAGTGTTCCGGCGCTATGTGGGCGAGCCGCCTCGTGCGGTACTATGACCTGATATGACCAAGTAAGCATGCATGGCATCCGCCCCCAGGGGCACTCATATGCACAGGTTACTCTGCTATCCTATGATATGTTCTATATTCTCCATGCAGTATATGATTCCTATGTACAGGTCACAGCTTGACATGACATGTTCTATGTTTCTATACGGTTATTGTTCATGTATACATTTCTTACTATGTTATTATTCATGCCTTACATACTCAGTACATTGTTCGTACTGACGCCCCTTCTTGTGGGCGCTGCGTTTCATGCCGCGCGGTCATTATAGAAGACCCCCCAGTAAGCTCCACTCACCCTGGAGAGAGTAGAAGTCATTATAGAAGATGTTCCCAGTCAATGTTGGCAAGCTCCACTCACCCGTTTACTTGAGAAACGACGAGAGTTGCCTTTGAGTCAAGAGAACGTGTGTGTATACACGTGCTATGGTCCATGTTCGGGGTGTGACGATTAGAGACTTTGCATATCCAAACCTATTATGCCTAAGACAGTCGTGGGTCTAGAGTGTCGTAAGGCCTTAAGAATTCAATCTTAAAAAACAGCATCTTCCCTATAGTTCCACTGGTTGATGTGTTTTTATTTTACGGAGCCCTCATATTTACAATGCAATTCGGAAGCATTTCATGCGTTTACTTGAGAAACGACGAAAAGATTTTGACAATAAATAACATCAACAAAAAAAAATTACTATGTACTTTACTTTACTTTGTCCTATGAATCCAAGAGAACGTGTGTGTACTAAGAGCCGAATGGCCTTCTCCTTTGCTCTTGTTTCTTTTGTTTTTCTCCTTGTCAATTTTCTTGAAGCTTCTAAGTGATAAATATTGACTAAATGGTCTTTTATACATTTATCACATGACTAATTTAAATGGACTTGGGTCCTT
>NW_026720474.1:0-9163 GCF_029784015.1 Lycium ferocissimum
TCCAACATCAACACCCCTTTTTTCATGCATACAACTTATATTCACACATCTCATCACCCTTAATACATGAAAAAAAAGGGAATCTTTTAAACTTGACTTCTCTACTTGGCTAGAGTTTGTATTTAGATAGAAATGGTTCTTGTTGCCCCCAAAGCTATCTTACGTTTTAGGGATTCAAAGGGTTGAAACCCCTTTGGGAAAATAATTTTTGGATCAAGACTCAAAGGGCTCAAAATACCCCCTTGGGAATGCTCCCTTTTTCCCTCTCTGGTTTTCTTTCTTTGTTTGTGTTGTTGAAATGAATTGGGGGTGATTTCTTGGTCATTATTTGGTTCAACTTTGATGTAAAAGTTGGTCAACTCCATTTAAGGTCATCCATTAATTTACACTTAAAATTCCTTTTTTTTCTACAATTTTGGAATGGGGCCCAACCTCCCTTCTTGTTTCCCCTTTCTTCTTTCTTTAATTGTTTACAAGACAATTGTATGTGGTGAATGATTCATACACTATCCTTTTCCCATTGTAATTATGCCAAGATGAATGAGAAATTTTTTTAATGTGAAATGATCCCTCCCCCATTTGTTTTTTTTCCCAAAATAATGTATACTTTCATAAAGTAGAGATGCAAATTTCAAATGCATGCTTAAATGGATGCCTTATTTTCAGTCACGGCTAATTTCACCCCTTTCTTTAAATTTTGGGTTGTCCACAAAATAATGGTGTAGTGGATGAATCCTTTAAATGTATATTTGTATTTCCCATAGAGTCTTATTTAAGATGACTTTAGTCATTTTTTGGGACATGATGTTAATGTTCATATTGGCTCATTTTCCCACTAATTTTAACTTAACACACGATTAAGTAGTTCTAATTTCCATTAATGCTTCATACCAAACAAAATTTGTAGATAAATTGTGACTTCAAACAAATCGGAAATTAAAGTCTCTACTTTGTATCTTGAGATAGTCTTAATATACCCCACTTGAATCATCCATATCTCCTTACCCCCGAACATTTTGACGAGCTGTTTGTTGCGTTGCAAACTAGACTCGATGAACTTAATTTTAGGCTTTTGAAACATAAAAAATCCTCATATCTAAGAATGCCTCCTACAATATATAAAATCGGGTCCGAGATTTTTTGAAATTGTTCCGATTCATTTGTTTAACTTCTAATTTTCAACCTCATGTAACCTCTTATACATACAAAACACAGTCTTTACACCCATAAAAACATATACATGTCTCGGGGTCCTAGAATCACAAAAACCCATAAGTAGAACTCAAAAAGCTTGACGAAACCCCAATCAAAAAAAAGTATTTCCTATCTTTTGTCCATCTTCTAATGGGGATTAATTACGTTATATAAGTACGGAAGAAATCTATATTGACAAGAAATAATTTGTATTAGTATTTATACACATAAGAAATATATAAAGACAAGACTAGTATTTAAAGTAAATTATCCCCCTAAGTCTACAAAGTGACTTATCCCTTTTTGTAATTTGGATATTTAAAGTAAGGGTCTTTTAAAAAACCCCAAAACATCTTTTTGAGGACTTCGAAAAAGGGGTGGGTCAATGGAATTATTTACGGTGAGAATAGAGGGTGTGACTAGCACTAATGGTGAAATACTTTTAGATATGGGTGATCACGTTAGTGAACTTAGAACTAAGGAAAAAAAATTATTTCCATTAAGGATTTTTAAGGTACCGACAAAAAAAAAAAATTTAAAGAATGGTGGGGGGGTTATGAAACGAATTTTTAATTGGGTGGGAAAGGTTTGCGTTTTTCTGGTTGGGTGTGGTTCAAAGGAAAATTTGGCCTATGTAACGTTCATGGGTTTTGGGTTATATACGTTAGAACATTTTGACAAAAAAGGTTATTTCAACGAGGAGGGGGGGAAAATTTTAATTTGGAAATATGAAAATTGGGTTTTTTATCTAAGTTAGAGGGAGTTGGCTAGAAAGGCGAGAGAAAATGTTTAGGGATTTGTGGGGTTTTCCCCAAGTGCCCTATAAAGGGATTCTTTTTTCCGCGACTTTCATTCTTTTGGCTCAGGACACGTTTTTAATTTTACTGTAACGCCCCTTTGGTCGTTTGGCATTTTTGGCCTAATATCCCTAAAACACCTTATTCGTGGTCAAATTTTGGTGTCTATACCATAAGGGGTGATTGGGTTTTTTAAATTGGGTTTTAGCCCTCTTTACATTCGAGGACGAATGTTCAAAGGAGGAAATTTGCCCCCATTTTTACTGGTTATTGGGAAAGAATCAACGTGAGATAGAAATTTTGGGTTTTTAATTTCAAAACTAAACAAATGGGTTACAAATTTTACTTTACAAAAATGTTTTTGGGAGATTGGGAATTACTTAAGTGGGGGTTTTAAGAAAAAATTATGGCAACAATGAGCCAATATGAACATTAACATGCCATGTCCAAAAGATGACTCAAAGTCATCTTAAATAAGACTAAGGAGACATACAAATATACATTTAAATGTTTTCACCCACTACCTTACATTATATTGTGGGCAAAAATTGAAAGAAAGGGGTGGAATTCAGCCAAGTGACTAAAAATAAGGCATCCAGTGAAGATGCTTTGAATTTTTAAACATCTACTATTTTTAAAAGATACATTTTTTTGGAAGCCCCAACATGGGGAATTTTTCCAAAATATTGCTCTTCTCTTGGCATAATTAAAATGGAAAAAGGATGGTGTATGAATCTTCACCCACATCAATTGTCTTGTAAACAATTGAAAAAAAAGAAAGGAGAAACAAGAAGGTGAGGCTTGGCCATTGGCCAAAATTTTTAAAAAAAAAGGGAAATTTTTAAATGAAAAGTTAATGGGGGACCTATGTGGAGCATGTGACCAACTTGGGGACAAAGTTAAACCCAAATAATGCCCAAGAAATCACCTCATAATTCATTTCAACTACCAACACAAAAAAAGAAAACCTAACCCTAAGAGGGGCATTCGGCCGGGTGATTTTTGACCCCTTTTGATCCCAAAAATTTTTTTCCCAAGGTGTTTCAACCTTTAAAAGGTCCCAAAAACGGGAAAAAATATTTTTGTAGCAACAAGAACCATTTCCTCTCAAGTCACCAACTCTAGCCAAGTAGAATAAAAGTTGTCAAGGTAAGATCTAACTTTTTTGTCATGTATTGGGGTTAGATGTGTAATAAAAGGGATGCTGAAATAAGGTGTGTTGATGTTGGAACATGATTAGTTAGGGGGTTATATGTGTTGATGTTGAAGTATGTTGAAAAAGGAACATGAATCATGCAAAAAATCATGAAAGTTGGTGTTGGAATGTTAGGGGGGTGGGGAGGATTTTTTTTGGGGGAATTAAGGGACTGATTTTCTTTAATAAATATGGTTGTTACTATCATAATTCATGGAAAAAAGAATGAAAAGAATTGGAAGGTTAAAGGAAAATTATGTTAGTATGAAAATGGTTGAATCTATGATTTTATTGAGGTTTTGAAGCATGGTGTAGGAGGGTTTCTGGGAAGTTAGTGAACTTTTTTTACTTGATTTTTTGATTTTATTATCATGAATTTTATGATGGAAAGGAAGGTGTTTAATGGTTGGAGTTAAAACTAAAGTCATTTGTGAGTTTTTTGGATTAAAAAAAGGCGATATAGCGTAGTTCTTTGTTGAGTTGTCGTCGTGTGGATAGCTGGTCATAACTTACTAAAATTATATAAAAAGGGTCGAAATGATGTATAAAAATCGCATGTGGTTTTTGTATGTTTAAACGTTTGCAAAAATTTCCCAACATGTTATTTTCGGTTGAGCTGTTTTGGACATGTTGTGGAGTGGACTTTTTGGGACTTGGCCATTGTTGGAAAGAATAATTATAATTTAAAGGTATACATCATTTGTATGTTGGATGGGTGTTATAAGTTGTTACATGCAAACGTTGGCACAAACTAATAAAGAACTTGGGATGTCAAACCGTATGTGAATCGTTTTTGAGTTATGAATGGGGTTGTTTAGAATATTGTGGGTTGGGATTGGATTTGAACAAAATTTTGATTTTGTTTGGTAGTAGTGGTTGGTTTAGATACAAGAAAAACATGCAAACATCAGAAAGGAGTTACTAACGAAAAATTTTTAATCCCCCCAGCTTAACCTAGTTGTTGGCGTCTTAATATAGGTTGAAGTATTATTGGGTAGCGTACACATATTGTGTGACGAAAAAGGCTATGACCTGTCCGTTCAAAGCACCAAAGGGAAAAAGTTTTGGCGTGAAAGTTCGTGACCCCGTCCCTTGGGTGGGTTGGTTTTACTTTATGTCTAGACTCTTAGCGAAACGTATTAAATAGTAGGATTGAGGGGGAAATAGATAGGCTTCGGGCGGTGGAGGGAAAAATTCCATCGGGTTGGGATTGCCAAAATTTTTTGGGGCTTGCGCCATTATTGTGTTTCATTATGTGGCTCTCGCCATTATTACGATATTTTTGGGCTTTTTTTGTGATTTATATTTGATAAAATTCTCTCTCTCTTGTTCTCCCAGGTCATGGAAGGGGAAAAGGTTTTTGGGGGGGAGAATTTTAATTGCTTTCCCTAGAGAATCTAGGAACCAGATTGGGTGTTTTTGAGGTTGATTACCCAGGCATGGTCCCTATTCTATGTGCTAGGATTAATTATCACCTAGTTATCTTTATCACATACTAGCTCCCTCACCTTATAAAAGGAAGGGTAATTTTGATGTTTGACCCGTGGGCAAAATATGACTTGTACTTGTTTTTGCTTTTGTGATAAAAAAAAGGGATATCATCCGTTTCTATTACTTTTTATGTTTTATAATGGGGGAGAGGTTTGGGACTCGGGTTCTGGGAGTTAAGTGAGGAGAGACTCGGGGTTTTCTGGAGATTGGGGTAGAAGAGACTCCATTTCCGGGAGTTTGGGGTGGAAGACCAGGTTTCCAAATTTGGGTGTTTTTTCCCCGAGGTTTTTTGCGGGAACAATGGGGTCCGAGGGGTCTTTGGGGATCGTGAGAGTGTGCTCGGATCCGGGAATTTCGGACGAGGGTACAGGACTTCGCGGGTCCCCCGGTTTGAAGAGGCCCATAAATTTTGCATGGGTGTGAGAGGTGCTCGCTTCGTAAAATTTTCATAGCAGCGTTCATTGCTAGCACTCCATTTGAATGATCATTCATGTCTTTGCATGGCACATTCTAGATTCTTGATTTGGGAAATTCGAGTAGTTGTTTGTGAGATTTTTTTAAAGGTTGGATGGAATCGGGTTTTTGAATTCTCCCAAAGGGTTATAATCGAGATATTGGATCCCCTGACTATCGTTAATCAAGATTTCTCATGTGCTAGATGTGTGGGTGTTTGATTACTTATCCTTTCTTTTAGGGGTTCGTTTATATCGGGAAAAACCATTTCGGGCCCATGATACCTCGACCCGTGTTTGGTATATTTTGCTACCTCCTTTCCAGGAGAGTTTTTTTTCGGTGTTTGGGGTCCCGCCGTTTGAATTCGTCAAAAAGTTTGGGTGATATTCAACCCCAGTCTCTCCTTAGATTTGTTGTTCTCATCCTTAAAAAAGAAGTCGTATCCGGGAGTCTTTTTTCTATTAAAATTGTAAACTTCTTGTTCTTGGAGTCAGACCGTTTTGGGAAAATTTTTTATAATAAAAATATTTATTCCCTGTTGTATCAAATTAAGGTAGTTATCAAGGGTTTGCCCACCGGGGGGGGTTAGGTGGGGGGGCCCCCTCCTGATTTGGGGCGTGCGGGTGGATGAATCCTTTAAAGTATATTTGTATGTTTCCCCAGAGTTTATTTAAGATGACTTTAGCCTTTTGGGCATCATGTTAATGTTCATATTGGCTCATTTTACTAATTTTTTCTTAACACCACACTTAAGTAATTCCCAATCTCCAATAACATTTTTGTACTAAGTAAAATTTTAACGATTTGTTCTGTTTAGAAAATTAAAAACCAAAGTTTTATCTCACGTTGATTCTTTGCGAATAATGCGTTAAAAAAAAACGGGTCTAAATTCTCCTTTTAGAAAATTGTCCCGAATGTCAAATGAGGACTAAAACTCCAAATTTAAAAAACCGAATCACCCGTTATCGCAAGCTATGACACCAAAATTGCCCGAATAAGGTGTTTTAGGGATTTGGAAAAAAATGCCAAACGATCGCTCCGGGAAAATAACCTCGGGTCACGAGCACACCTCACGATCCCGGCAAAGACCTCGGGCATCGGACACTCCATCGTTCAAGAGAAACCTCAAAAAAAAAACTACAATCTCCGGCGAAACCTCGGGTCTCTCCCTTCTCAACTCCGGAAACCCGGTCTCTGTCCCTCTCTCCCGGGCCCGGGTTTTAAAACACTCTCCCCCTTATAACAACATAAAAGTAAATAAAAGCTGTCATGCATGATTCCTAAATTTTACACCAATAGCAATAAACAATCAAGTCTATTTTCCCCCGGTTTATCAATTTACCCCTTTTTTGGAGGGGGGCTGTATGTGATAAAAATACACTAGGTGATAATTACATACATAGCCCCTAGAATATGGGATGCATGCCTCGCAGGTCCCCCCTCAATAATCACCGCAATCATGGGTTCCCTAGATTCATCAGGAATTGCAATTCAATATTTTAATTTCGATAACCTTCCTTTCCCCATGACCGGGGAGAACAAGAGAGAAAATTTATAAATACATGAAATACAATACAAAGGGCCCAAACAATATTTAAAAATGGCGCGACCCCCTAAATTTGGGAATCCCCTAGATAATTTTCCCCCATGCCCGAAGGCTATCTCTTTTCCCCTCAAACCACTTTTAAATCAATTTTCCCAAGGGGTCTAGACAAAGTAAACCCTAACCCCTCTCGGGAAAGGGTACGAACTTTCACGCCAAGGCTTTTTTCCCTTGGGGGCTTCCCCGGGCGGGGGCTATAGCGCTTTTCGTCACACAAATGTGTACGCCCCAATAATATTACCATTTAAGACGCCCCATGGTTAAGCTACCTTTTCCCTATTCTAACGTTATAACTCCTTTCTAGATGTTTAGGCAGTTTTTTCTTTTCTAAACCAACCACATACAACCAATCCAACTCAATAATTTTTCAATACCAATCCAGCCCCCAATATTCTAAACCCACATTCATAACAGCAATAACGATTCACATCGCCACATTCCAAGTTACTTTTTTATTTGTACCTTCGTTTGCATGTAACAACTTAAACAGCCCCTCCAACATACAATATGATGTATGCTTTTTAAATTATAATTATTCTTTCAACAAGAAAAAACAAGTCCAAAAAGTCCCCCACCCAAAAATTCCCCAAAAGTCTCTAACCCCAAAAATAACGATGTTAATTTTGCAACGTTTGAAAAACTAAGCCAACCATGGGTTTTTTCATATTTCTGCTTTTTTCATATAATTTCAGTAAGTTATGACCAGCTATCCCCCGAAGTCAACATCAATTCATAAAAAAACGCTATTCGTCATTTCTATAATCCTTAAAAAATTTAAAAGACTTTAGTTTCAACTCCAACCATTAAACACCTTCATTTCCATCATAAAATTCATGATAATAACAATCAAAATATGTAAAAACAGTTACTAACTTCTTCATAAAAGAAAACGGGTACATCTTCAACATCGCTCACCAAAAAACATAGATTCAACCTTTTTATACTAACATAACCACCCCTTTAATTAATTCTTTTCATTCTTTTTTCCATGGATCATGATAGTAAAACCCTATTTATTAAAGAAAATAGTCCATTAATTCCCCCAAAAACCCCACGGCCAACTAACATTCCAACACCCAAATTTCATGATTTTATGACGTTTTCGTCAAATTCAACCCATACTTAAAATCAAACATATAACCCCCTACCATTGTTCCAACATCAACACACCTTTTTGCATACAACATATTCCCCATCCATCACCCCAATAAAAAAAGAAAGTTAGATCTTTCCGACAACTTGCTTCTCTTTCAATTGGTGACTTGAGATGGAAATGGTTCTTTGCCCCAAAGACATCTTCCCTTTTGGGACCTTTAAAGGGTTGAAACACCTTGGAAAAAAATTTTGGGTCAAGCTAAAGGGCCAAAATCAGCCCCTTTGGGGAAAGCTTCCCCTCTCTGGCTTAAGTTTTCTTTCTTTGTGTTGTGTAGTTGAAATGAATTGTGATGGGTGATTTCTTGGTCATTATTTGGGTTAACTTTGTGCCTAAAGGGGAATGCTCCACTTAGGGATGATTCATTCCATTAACTTTTATTTTAAATTTTTTTTAATTTGTTTTCTCAATTTTGGAACCTCACCCTTTTTGTTTCTCCCCTTTTTTTTCCTTTTTTTAATTGTTTACAAGACAATTTTATGTGTGGTGAATGATTATACACCACCCTTTTCCTTGTAATTTGCCAAAATGAATGACAAAATTTTAATAAATGATCCCCCCACCATGTTATGTCCTCTAAAACAATGTATACTTTCAAAGTAGTAGATGCTTAAAAATTTAAATGCTGCCTACTGGATGCCCTTTTTTTCATACTTGGCTGAATTCCCTCCTTTCTTTCAATTTGGTTGTCCCAATATAATGTAAGTGTAGTGGATGAATCACATTTAAATGTATATTTGTATGTCTCCCATAGTAGTCTTATTTAAGAGACTTTGAGTCATCTTTTGGGCATGGCATGTTAATGTTCAAATTTGGGTCATTGTTGCCATAATTTTTAAAAACACCCCAAATTAAATAGTTCCCAATTTCCAAATTTCCCATACCAAACAAAATTTGTGAAAAATTTTGACTTCAAAAGAAATCAATTAAAGTCTCTACTTTGTATCTTGAGATAGTCTTAAACTACCCGACTTGAATCATCCATATCTCCCCCGATATCTTTTGACGAGTGTTTGTTGCGTTGCAAACTAGACTCGATGAACTTAATTTAGGTTTTTAAAAAACCCTTCTCCTCAAAACTAGGAGATATGCCTCCACAATATAGGCTAAAACGGGGCCAGATTTTCGAAATTGTTATTATTTGTTTTTCTTCTAATCCTCTTAAATCTTAACCCTTATAATCATATACACATTTTCATCCCTAACAATTCATATACATGTCCGAAGGGTCGTAGAAACACAATAACCATAAGTAGAACTCCAAAGCTTTCCAAAAA
>NW_026720475.1:0-78681 GCF_029784015.1 Lycium ferocissimum
TGTGCTCCTATTCTTTGGTACATTGGATACAAATGTGGCTACAGTATGCCAATATTTTACGGCTTAAATTGCTCAACAAAAAAATGGGTCAAAAATATGCCAATGAAAAAGGAGAATTGTATATACATGTCAATTCCCCTAAATCATCCCACTAAAATAGCTTAGTATACGGTTTCAATTTCATTCTCTCTCCTCCAAAACTTTTTCCATTTTTATTTTATCTCCTAAAATCTCTCTATTAAATTATACTATTATTTGGAAATCTCTCTCCCTTAACTATATATATGTAAATATTTGGAAATCTCATTTGGATTTTTATTGCAGCTTTATTTTGGATACATCTATTGTATTCATTTGTTGGTTTGTTGATTGAGATGTATACACTTAATGTATAATCTATTGTTTATTGTATACACTTGTTGGTTTGTTGAATGAGTTGTACACACCTAATGTATATATATATTGGTTTTAAAAAAAAAAAAAAAATTGGTTGAAAAGGTAAATACCTCCTTTTTCTCCTGATATGAAGACTTACAACAACCATAATTGTGATTTACTTTAGGCTTTGAACCTTGACGTCTTTCCTTTTAACTGCCGACATGGTGGCGTTAATATCGTGAATTATTACCATAATTGTGATTTACTTATTGAAAAGGAAAAATAAAAAGAAAAGGCAAAGAAAACGCAAAAATATAGTAAATGAAAGAGAACTGTTTAAACGTTTGTTCAAGTTGTTGTGACATTGAGAGCATTCACAGAGTAAAGAGGACTACAGAAACACTTTATAAAATATTCACGAATTGTTGATATGATAAAATAGTTATCGTAGTATTGATTTTCATTTCAGAAAATAAATAGGAGTAACAAGCTTTCATATCTACGTGGTAACGTACGATTTTAACATGATATTTATCTTATAATTCTCTTATCATATCCATGAAAGATCAGATGATGTTGTTTATTCAATAAATGGCGGCCAGTTAAAGAAAGTCAAAAACGAAAAGAGATATAAACTCTATTGAATAATCATTTCAGGAGTTAACTACTAATTCTTCCATAATAGAATAGTTATAAGGTTTTTTCTTCCCCGTTTCCTCAGAATAGAAAAAGAAACATTCTAGTTGGAAAAAACGAAAAAAAGGAATATTCTCTTGATTAGTAAATCAGCAAAAAGTATGCTTGAAAATCTATGTAGAATTTATGAATACCTTTTTTTTGGACAAAAAAAGGAAGAATTTAATTTTTGTACCAGCCCGTTCGGTTGAGCAAACCTCATTTTTGGGTGTTTGTTAAAATTTTACCTCTGATTATGCATTAAGACAATACTGTAAAGATAATTTGTCTTAGATACAGCGAACACATGTCTAATGATATATTATCAACGCTTTCCAAGAGCCAAAGAAAGAACACGGCCATTTTTAAGTTAAGGTAATATATGGATACCAGTGGTATCTTACCACACAAATAATTCTAACAACTAAGTATCTTAACCAGTTTTGCCACTCCATAAAACTTTTTGTATCAAAATAGTAGGAGCTAGAATAGAGACTATTATTCACTCATTAATCACACAGTAGTGTACATTGAAAGTTACGTGATCACGAAATAATATTATTGTTAATTAGTATGGGAACTTCTTTAATCTAGGGATCAATTCCAAGAAATAAAGTTGTCCACAACAGAAATTTATATCAAATTTATAAATACATAACATGCATTATTAGTATTAATTAATGAAATTTTCTAAGAAAAAAGATCAATAAGAGCTGTGGTGAGATAAATATGTTCCCGGCCTACACCAAAGTCCTAGAGCTTGAACAGGTATGAAAAGAATTATGTGTGGAAGTTAACAGATCAAATGTAGGATACAAACACCGTATGGGAGAAAAAAAACATGCGATATGTACCTGTATATTATTATTGAACTATAATTAAAAATATGTATTATCACCTTAATTATCGCTTAATACTACTACTCCTAATAGATTAACACGAATTTAATGTTTTAATCTAGTATTTCTATTTTTGGATCGATAGAATATTCTTTTTGTCCAGAACCTATCCTGTACTGCCACGTTCTAAAATAACGCGTGCGCATCAGTCCTACTACTTATTACTATTTTGCCCCCAATTAGACTTCTCTTCTCTTTTTTTTCTCTTGCTCACCACCTTCCCAAACTTCATTAAGTATGACTCTCTCTATATATATACATATACATAAGTTCCTTGGAAGCTCACTTTTGAACTACTATTTATTTAATTTCTTCTCGGGCTCTTTTTGTTTGTCTGTTCAGTGGACTGTCTGATCGGTATGTTTTCTTTTCTTAAAATTTTTTCTTGGTTGTTAACTTTTACATGCATGGATTTCTGTGTATTTGTTTTTATACTTGTTGGTGCTTGCGTTCTTAGAATATAATTTTATGATGGGTCATGAAAGGGGATTAAATGGATGTAACTCAACTAGTTTGAGAGTGACCATATTTGTTCTTAATGGGTCATGAAAAGAGAGAACGGCGTGGGTGGGTGGGTGGTGGTTAAGGCAAATTTTGAAATTTGTACCGTTTGGTTTCTGGAAGATGAAATATTTATACTTTTGGAAATCAAAATTCAAGATTTCATTAGAAAGTTTTGATCTTTTTTGAGAATCAAGATTTTCCAGCAATTTACCTCGTGTATTTTTATTTAGCTGGCAAACTGATAAACATAAAATAAGGATATACAGATTAAAGTCAGAACTTTTTATAGTATCCATTCTCTATAACAACATTTCACTGTAAGGGCCAAGTTGTTCTAGAACAGACTGTTCATGTTATGTTGTAATATATGTTCTCTATAACAACATTTGGCTATAGTAGCCAAAATATATCGGAACAAACGATGTTGTTATAGAGAGGTTTGACTGTACTATAAGTAAGTTATATACATTGGAAGTGTAAAGTTCTGAACCACAAATTTCACCTTGTGAAATGGGAAAAGGTTATCCTACCAAAGGATCAGGGTGGGTTGGGAGATCTAAACAAATACAACAAGAGCCTACTAATGAAATGGTGGTGGAGGTATGGCCAGGAGACACCTAGCCTCTGGAAAGAAGTGGTCAACATGAAGTATAGGAAACTTGACAACTGGTGCACCAAGAAAAATGCAGCCCCTCATGGTGTTGGTCGCTGGAAGTACATTAATAATATGAAGGATGACTTCTTCCAGGAAGTGTCCTTTAGGATTGGAAATGGCACCTCTGTAAAGTTTTGGAAAGATAAGTGGTTGCTTAATATTCCCCTGAAAGACTCTCTTCCTAATAGCAACAGAACCAGACTCCACAGTTGCAAGCAATAGGGATGGAAACATTTGGGATATCAGTTTTAGAAGAAATTGGCAGGACTGGGAACTGGGAGAGATCTTTGACCTGTTTAAATCTTTGGAAGGTTTTCCAGTGAATTCACAAACACCAGATAGCCTGAAATGGGGAGAGTCAAGCAAAGGGGTGTTCTCAGTGAATGCCAGTTATAATAGGATGAATACTATCAATGTTTTGACTGATCCTTGGCCTTGGAAATTGATATGGAAGACAAAATTACCCACCAAAGTCAAGTGTTTTACTTGGACAGCCCTCAAAAATGCCATACTAACTCTGGATAATTTTAAAAAGAAGAAGATCCATTTGGTGAACAGATGCTATATGTGCCAAAAAGAGTCAGAGACAGTTAACCATCTTTTTTGGCACTGCCCTGTTGCAGCAGATCTCAGGCACATGTTTACAGTAATTTTTGGAATCAGTTGGACAATCCCATATAGCTTAAAAGGAGCAGTTGAAAGTCGGAGCTTATGGAAAGTGAACAAAACCATCAACAAGATCTGGCAAATGATACCTGCGTGTATTTTTTGGTGTTTATGGACAGAGAGGAACAGCAGATGCTTTGATGGGACTTCAACTCCTAACTTTTCTCTAAAATCAAAGTATTTAGTTAACCTTTTTAGTTGGAGCAGTCTATCCCCTGTGAATGATGTTATCCCCCTTTTAGATTTCATTGGCTCCCTCTCGGTGGCTTAGCAGCCTTGAGTTTTTTGCTCATGGTTTTAAACTCCCAGCTCTTACTAGTTTTTTTTTGCAGTGTCTGGAGTTTTTAACCTTTTCTTTGTAAAGCTTTTTGCATCTGTTTGATGCTTTTGAATATAACAACTTACTTCATCCAAAAAAAAAAAAGAAAAAAGTTCTGAAGTGTCAATGTGTTTGGTTGTAGCATGAGACGCTCGTCTTTTTTAGGTTATCAATGCGCCCATATTATAGATAGTTATGAGTTATCCTTAGTTGGATATTAAGTATTATTTTCCTTTATCTGGAAGTTTTAATTCCTAAATCCTCTGCTTGAATTTGAGCTGTGCAATTGCTTGGTTAAGACGGTTTTGATGATATATTGTAGTGAAGCTGGTTGCTAGGCACTAGTCGTTCCTCCTTGGCCTCCATTATTCCGTAGATGGGCTGTTTCCATTCCACGGCAACAAAGCAGTTCCCTGGACACGAAGATCCTGTAGTCCTTTCATCTCAAACTGCCTGTAAGTTATTAATTGACTTTTCTCCAATTGCGATTTTGGTGTGCACTTATGAATTAAGGTTGCCTTTGAATTTTAGAGGTTTGTGATGAACAATCAGGCAAATTAGTGGAAGTCAAAAGCAATGACTTCTGATTTTGATGATTTCTTGCGATTTCTAAGGTGCTGAGTCCATGTCCGAGTTTATGGCTAGTATTATGAAGTTACCCTCTCAGTGTTGGATGGGATACTTTTGCTTCTATCTTAAAAATGTGGGAGTATAGCTTGAGACGTCTTTTCTAGGGTGAGATGAGACGTGCGTATCGGAATTTTTTGACTATGATGACTTGGAAATAGAAGAAACATAGACAATGGATAAGTACCTTGAAACATAAACAAGAATTTGAAATGAGATTCATGTTAGAACTTATAAGTTATAACACAATGAAAAACATAATTTTCATCATCGAGCTGTGCAAACAAAACTATTATTTCTGATTTATGTTAAGAATTAGTTTTGAAAGGTTCCTGCACTTGCAACATTTGGTGCTGAGAGCTGATCTGTACCCTTAGGTTCTTTGAATTACTCTTACAATGCGTTCGATCACTAAATGTATTAAGTGCCATAAACTGGAGAAGTGAGACATTGGCCTGATGCAGTTCCAAACTTCAGGTCTAGTCATTTCACATCTGGTTATCCCATAGGTTGTCTCGGAACAATTTTAGTTGCTTACATCTATATAACTCGGCTACAGGTGGGGTATCCGTCATGGGTATGGATCTAGATGTCGGATTCGTCATCACATCAATATTAGGGTTGGGGGTATGGATCGGCACATATTTTGGTTGAGAAATAAATTAAATGTTTAGTCAACAATGTAATTTAACTCAATTTCTATTTAATTAAGTTAAATGACCACTGATTCAGTGATTTGTGTAATTATGACTGGATTTTTTTTTGATAAGTTAATATAATAATGACTTGATTTTCTTCTATTTAATTAATTAAACATTCATGGTTTACTGTTATTGAACTTCATTAACGGGTGCTGGGATAGGGCTTACAATTGTGGAGGATCTGACATGGGTGCGGCATCATTTTTAGAGGATACGAGCGGCATAGACACCCCCCACCCCCCACCCCCGCTTCACCAGCTTTTTTCCTACTACCCAACCGTCCTTCTCGTTGCTTATATGTTTTCCTCTCTGTTATTTTCCTTTTTTGCAGTTAGTGTGAGCGAAGTTGAAGCATTATTTGAGCTGTTCAAGAATATTAGCAGTTCCGTAATAGATGACGGGCTAATAAGCAAGGTAGTCTTTCCTTAATTGCCCAAACATACTCTTACTGGCTTTCAATGTGGGGTTGTGACTTCCTGCTGCATCATTCCAGATGGATGGTTCATGAGTTAGTGCAATACTAGGCTAAGTTCTGCGTCTTTCACCTGCATCTTTTTGAGTTTCCTTGTTCTCCTTTGACCTTTTGTTGAAATCATAAGTTAGTTATACTTTATTTAAATGATTGAAATGGATGGAAACTTGAAATCTTACTGGAAGTATCTCAAATCATGACATTTGGTAGGCATTGGGAAACTTTCCTTGACTCAGCTACAACAGGAATCATAATTGTCTTTTCTGATGGTTACTCGATCGTGGGATGAAAGAGTTATTTTTGAGAGAGTGAAAAGGTTATTTCTGTGAGATATTTGGTGGAGTTCTCTTTTCCACATAAACGGCAAACCATAGATTGTCAAAGATTCATGTGACAGAATCAACATGGCTTTGTTTGCAATTCTAGCTTACCTTATCAGTTTTTTGAAGGCTATTGTCTTTGGAGTATATCTCATCCTTGCTTATTTTTACCGTTAATTCTACTAAATGCAGAATATCAAACTGTTTTGTGCTAAAAATTTTGCTGCAGCAACTTCTGAAGATGGAATTATGGGGTTATATATTCCTCCTATGTACTTGGTTTTGTTTTTCTAATGCTCTTGAAAATCATGTTGGTGGTACAGGAAGAATTTCAGTTGGCTCTATTCAAGAACAGAAAAAAAGAAAACCTTTTTGCAAATCGGGTATGATACTTCTTTGATATGGAGCATTTTTTTTCCTGTTTGAGATAATGCTGGTTTGTAACTCAAAGTTTGAGCATGCGTTTCAAGAATTGCTCCAAATAAAATTAGCGTGAATGTTATAGCTTGATACGTTGTATCAAAAAACACCTACAGAGGTCCATCAAAATGTGGATTAAGTTACTGAATCCGATGACTTGGGAAGTAGCTAAGATGATTAGATTTACATGTGAAAAGCTCAGAACTTACTTTAAATGAGACATGGTATATTAATTTCCCTTTTGAACTTTGTGGGTGCAGATTTTTGATCTCTTTGATGTAAAGCAAAAAGGAGTTATCGATTTTGGTGATTTTGTTAGGGCACTTAATGTTTTCCACCCAAATGCCCCACAGGAAGAGAAGATTGATTGTAAGTGAAACAAAAGATAAGCATAACTGTTTAGTACCTCTTTTATGTTTCAGATAATGCTGGCACACAAATAGTCACATTGATACTCCATCATTCGGTTATTGCAGTTTCATTTAGGCTTTATGATATGGATGGCACGGGATTCATCAATCGGCAAGAGGTATGCTATTCTAGATGTTTAAGACCATGCACTTTTCACTCTACTGCTGCTAGTCTATGAGCTGTTACTCTGTTCCTTATTTTAAGTTATAATAGCTTGCACGGAAGACTTAGAGCCACTTGAGGCATATATTGTACTTACAAGTTACAACTGTACTTCACTTCTCCGCGATGTCCTCTTTATATATTGTATAGCTTCCACACTGAAGTTCTTAGCAGCCAGAAGTTGGAGGAAGCACTCATTTGATATTTGTTTATTTTCCCCTTCCGAGTTCAAAGCGTTGTTTGCGTATAGTTATGCAGATATCAATATCACACTTACATCATGGTTTAATTAATTTCTGGTATCTATCCAATAATTTTGCAGGCTTCATTATCTGTGATTTTGGCAGGTTAAGCAAATGTTGATTGCAATTTTATGCGAATCTGAGATGAAGTTGGCCGATGAGACTGTTGAGATAATACTTGATAAGGTAATTTACTGATGACGACCAATTTAAGTTTCCATCATCCCAGTACTTAAAATTGGTACCTCCCCCCTCCCTGTTTGATAAGATGTTAAGGGAACCAATAATTTCTGTTTGCATTTAGTATCACTGTAATATGTGGTTGGTTCGTTGCCCAAGAATAGTGTATGGGAGATGGCCAATTACAAAAGCATTTACTGTTTGCTGATCATTACCATTCCTATTTTAGTAACTAGTAAATGTATTTCAACGTGCAGACATTTTTGGAAGCAGACTCAAATCAAGACGGAAAGATTGACAAATCTGACTGGCACAATTTTGTGGCCCGAAATCCTTCATTATTAAAGATAATGACTCTTTCGTATCTAAGGTATCATGTTTTGATATTGATGTGTGGTGAACATTAATATATTAGACATAGGATGTTGTTGTCTGATGAGATTTTTCTTTTTTCTTGATTCAGGGATATAACTACTACTTTCCCAAGCTTCGTATTTCATTCTGAAGTTGATGAAGGTGCTACCTAACTATCAAATGTAGTTGAGTAATTAATTGATGCACCTAAGTTTTGTTGGGGAGTTGGAGCTTTTTTTAGAATGTAGAAAAACTAAGGGTGATTAAAATGGAAACAGTAGTGATTGGATCATTAGGTTAAGCTAGCCTCCCGTTAAAAAGTTATTTTGTAAGCAATATTCTGCTGTTTAAGAGTGAGCAGGATAGATAGATTACATTTCAATCAGTTACTGTTTATCTGTTTTGAGTTGGTAAATTTTGCATAACATCCTTGCAAGTTACGAGCATAACCGTGTAAAGAAAACATTATTAGTGTTTTGGTTAAATCATAAATATTCTTTTGAAGAAAAAAGATAATGCAAGTGAAACATATTAACCGTGAAAGCATTTTTGGCACGATCATTGTATTTTAACATAATATAGCAGGTTCATTATCATTTTTATCATGTTACCAATTAATGTTTGTTACAAAAATTTATAGTTTTATCTTATAACAAGTGACCTGATTGTTTGAATTCTTTTTAGACGGTTAGTGTTTACAACTTTAACTCACAACAATAATGTATGCACCTCTAATTGGTTTGAGTTAATTAATTAGAATGAAACAAAGGTTGCACTACTCCTTTCAATCAAGTGGTGAACCGCACTTCATGCTTAACTAAAATCCAGCCATGAAAATTATCAGCACAAATTCACACGTCTAGAAATGAAGTCAATTTTGTTTCCCTAAGACCTCTCATGACCACAGCATTCCAACTCTTCTCCACTTTCACCTTCTTTCTTCATCTTTTCATCATTCTTTTCTATTTTTTCATATCAAGTTGATCCACCTTCTTTCTTCCCCTTTTGGCCTGCCATCACACCATTATTCTGGTGAGAGGAAGCAGGTCTTTTTTTCAATCAACCATGGCTTTGCCATGGATTCTTCTCTTCTTGTTTTCATCATTTGCTTCCATTCCATTCACCAAATCAACCCTCACATTGGACTACTATGCCAAGACATGTCCTAAGTTTGAAGACATTGTTACCGAGATTGTCCATCAAAAGCAACAAGAGTTCCCCGTCACCGCCGCAGCAACCCTACGTCTCTTCTTCCACGACTGTGCTGTGGATGGTTGTGATGCCTCCGTCCTTATAAAATCAACCGCCTTCACCAAGCCCGAGCTCGAACATGACATCAACCACTCCCTCGCGGGTGACGGGTTTGATCTCGTTTCACGCATCAAGACCGCCCTTGAGCTCTCCTGCCCTGGGGTTGTATCTTGTGCAGACATCTTAGCCTCGGCCACGAGGAATCTCATCGTTATGATAGGTGGACCCCACTATAAAGTCCCTCTAGGTCGGAAAGACGGCCTTGTTTCCCAAGCTACAAGCGTAGAAGGGAAACTCGGACGTGCAAATGAGACGATGGATCAAATGATACAAAAATTCCAAGGTCTAGGTTTCAACATCCAAGAAATGGTTGCATTAGATGGAGGTGGACACTCTATTGGATTTGCTCATTGCAAGGAATTTGCTGATCGGATATTTGGCGAACCTGATCCAACAATGAACCCGAAATTGGCAGAGAGATTGAGAGGGATGTGCGGGAATTACACGATGGACACGGACATGGCAGCATTTCTTGATGTGATAACCCCTGGCACTTTTGACAACATGTTGTTCAAGAATTTGATGAAGGGTTTAGGAGTTCTTGGTTCTGATCAATTGCTTCTGACTGATCCAAGGACACGGCCATTTGTTGAGAAATATGCCAATGATGCCTTGGCTTTCGCTGCTGATTTTGCTCGTGCTATGGAGAAGCTTAATGTTTATCAAGTTAAAATTGACAATCAAGGTGAGGTGAGGAGGAGATGTGATGCAGTTAACACTGCTCAGCTGTGAAATAGAGCTAAGGAGAAATAGGGGGTTATGAGTTCTTGATTGTGTTAACGTTGTTTGGATTAACATAACTTGTTGATGACGATGATGATGTGCATATGTTTGTCTTTAAAAAGGATAATTGAATAAGAAAGATCATATTATTTATCATAATTTAATAAGATTTTGTGAAAAAAATTTCTGGATCAATGAATAAGGGCGTCATAATATGGTCTGCTGCTTTGATCAGACGAAAAACAAATCATGACAATTAGGGGTGGACATGGACCGGGTTGGTTCGGATTTTTAAAATATCAAATCAAACCAATTGCATCGGGTTTTTAAATTTATACACCAAATCAAACCGATAAAATTCGGGTTTTTCAACCTCGGGTTATTCGGTTTTCTCGGGTTTTTCGAATTTTTTCCCGGAAAAGTCTTTATACAAAACATATAACTTTTAATTCAAATATTTTTGTAATCCTAATAAGATACAACTATATAATTAAGGTGTTTGTTAAGAAAATAACACAAAATGTGAGATGAGTGATGACATTGTATTAAAATATTCAACAAAAAAGATAATAAAATCGGTTAAAATAAATATTGCTAATTAATAAGCCATAAAGAAAATGACTATAATCTAAAAATACTAAGTCATGCTAAAATAAGTACGGCTAATAAGTTTTAATTACAAGACAAAAAAATTAAATTATGTATTTCACTCTTTAAACCAATTATGCAAAACTAAAGATAGATATCCAACATTATTGTCATTCGTGGTCGTAAAATTGAATTTCTTTTGTTAGCATTAGTGTTGAGTTAGTTTTGGTTTGTTGGTATGGACTTTCTATGAGTTACTAACATCCATGAGATATAAAACTTATTAACATTCAAAATTCTAAATTCAAGCTTGAAATAATATGATAATTGACAAAAAACTACGAAAAAATTTAAGAAATGTATAAATTACATTGCAAATAAATATTTGTATTTATAAAATATTTTAAAAATTGAATAAATGTAATAATGGTTGGTTTGGTTGGGTTTGACTTTTTGTAGCTAAAACCAAATCAAACCAATTATGATCGGGTTTTTTTTTTCAACACCAAACCAAGTCAAACCAAACCACTAGTCGGGTTTTTTTCTCGATTTGACTCGGTTTATCGATTTGGTGCGGTTTGTCGGTTTACTTTGTACACCCCTTGACAATGAGCAAAGAAAAATTAAAAATCATTTAATTTAATAAGTACTACTTAAAATTCACTTTTAGTTTGGAGCAACTCCTGCTAAACGAGGTAGCCAGTTGCAATATACAGTAATTGGTGATCTTCTTTTCCTTCTAATTATAGGTCTTCTTTTGGGAGGTGTTCGTGGTTCAGTTTAGATCGGTTTTTCTCTAAAAGGAAAGGGAACCAATTAAATCGGATTTTCAAATGTTCGAAGTATATTAGATAAATTCAGTTGTTTTTTCAAATGTTGAAATCGAACCGGATCAATTAAATCGGTTTCTCATCACTTTGGTGTTATCGGTTTACTCGGCTTTTTATGAATTTTCTTTAAATATATGGCAATATATTTACAAACACATATTATATTGACTATGTGCGTGTGCGTAGCTAATTTAAAAAAAATCATATGTATTCTTCAAGAATTTAGTCATTTTCAAGGAATAATAAAATGTTCTTAGAATTTTTTTTATTTTGTTGCAAAAAGTTAAAGATCTAATTGTGATATACCAAGATATCTTGAACATGAAATAAATTCTTTGGATTATCAAAGTAAAAATTACAAATCAAACTAGAAAGTAAAGCCAAAAGAATTGGAGTACTATAAAGGAAAACACTACAAATCAACAGTGCAAAAGATTAATATGTGTGCCATAATTTTTTTAAAAATTATATAAAAATCTACATATATTTTTGCAATTATATTTTTTGAATAGGTGTTTATATAGTTAGTTCTGTTCTTTTTTCCGGTTATTTTTCGCTTAAAACCAAATCAATTTTCTCTTCAAAATTTCCAAACCAAAAATGTATCTATTTTTTTCTTTGGTTTATTTTAATTTTCGATTTGGTCCCATTTTTGGGTTTCAGTGAACACCCCTAATTCTTCTTATCTTTTCCAGTTCATTCCCCATTGACTTGCGTTTTCAATTCTGGAAGAACGTCCCAGTTTGTTTTTCTTTAAAAAATTAATCAAATCATTTGGTAACATATATTAGTATCTTTATACAGCTATTTCATTCTTTTTTGATTTTTAGTTTGGTGTCCAGTACATGCATTGGAGCCCGACTATATTTGGTTTCGCGCGGCAAGTATTCTTTTTTGGCATTTTTTATTGTTGGTGATTTTTTTGTTACCAAAGAATTTAATTTTGTTGCCATAGTATTGATTATTGTTGCAAAAAGTATTTTTGACAACAAAAAAAAAAAAGAACGCAGCGAAATTTCTTTTGGGGTTTTAAATTTTGCCCTTCATTTGAAATGTTTAAATTTTGCGTAAATCGCAACAAATTTTTTAAAAAATTCGCAAAAGCTTTTATTTATTTATCATGACGATTTTTTACAACACTTGTTAAAGAATTACTTAGTTTTATTGTTGGCATAAGTATGCTAAATGATTTTTTGGGCAAACTTTTACCAATAGAATTATCAATTTTGTTGCCATAGTATTGATTATTGTAAGGCATAAGTATGCAAAAAGTATTTTTGACAACAAAAAACTGTCTGCAATGCAAATGTTGTAATAACCCCGCATAACTTTGTGAAGGAATTATCAAAGTTTATAATTTTTTTTTTTTGTTAGCAATCTTGGTCAGGCATGGCGAGCCAAACTTTTTTTTTTTTTTTCAATTTGTTAGAACGAAACCTGTAATCTTATTTTAAAGATTTCAAATATGAGCGTCTAAGACCACCGCAGTTGCGTATTTGTTGCATACCCGTTGGTTAGAAAAAGTTTATGCAACAATTTTTTTTTTTTGTTAGCAAAAATACTTTTTGCAACAATAATCAATCTACGGCAACAAAATGCGTGTAGGACTTATTTGGGGAAAGCGATCGAGGAGATTTTTCTATACCCGGGCACATCTTTAGTTAAGGGAGGAGGGCGACGTATTGGTGGTCCCTCTGTCTCATTTTACGCAACAAGCTTTGCTTAGTTTTTCTTATAGTTAAAGATAATTTAATTCTTAAACTTTCAATTTAACTTCAATGACATAATTTTATATCTATACATTGTCATGACTTATTTAAAGATCGTAAGTTTTAAAAATATTGTTTCTTTTCTAAAATTTGTGTTTAGTTGAACATTGTCACATAAAATGAGACACCGATAACTACCTAATGTCTTGGCTTACATGTTATTTTGTGGCAGCAATCCCATATTACAACATTCAATTATCTTTTTGTAAATACTATTAAAATGTGGATGTTCCACTCTTAATGTTATATTGAGCAAGCTATTTTCTTTTCCCAAGATGGTAATTCAATTAATAAAGTCATGGCCTTTTGGCTTTATAAAAAGAACATAATTCTTCAAATTATTAAAAGGTCGTTGTCCAGTTAAAGCGTCAAATGACTCTTATATACTCCCTCCTTCACAAAATACTTTTTGTGTTTTTAGTTTACATGTCTTTTAATAAAACATTGATTAGGAAGGGTGTTTGACTATTTTACCCTTATTTATATCTTAAGGTATAATCTCTTCATTGAATATGTACTCTATTTCTGTATTATAATTGAGGTGTTTGTAGTCTTCCAGAGGGTAAAATGAAACAAAGGAATTAATTTTGTCTTTAACTCCTAAAGTGACAGGTATTTTGAGACAAATATTTTTATTAGGGACAACAAGTATTTTGAGGCGGAGGGAGTACTTCTTACTTTAAATAGGTGATATCCCTCTTACTACTTGTATTGAAGACACTGAAACTGATAAAATCTCGCTTTGAATTTTCAGAAGGTTTTCTGGAGCTATATGCCATCTTTACCTTCCATGTAAATTTTATTGAAGATTTATGCTTATGGTGAGGGGCGGAGCTACCCTTGCCTGAGGGGTGCCAAGCGACACCCCTTCGCCGGAAAATTACATTATATAGATAGGTGAAATTTTATAGGTATCTATACCGGTGTTGACACAAGCTAAAGGCTTAGTGCAACGGTTAAGGGGTTGCAAGAAGTCCCTAAGGTCACGTGTTCGAACCTAGGTTGTGACATGCCTATATTTTTTGACACTCCTTAATATGAATCCTGCATCCGCCACTGTAAGCTGGAGGGTTTACGACTTGTTGAGGCTAATACGTATAATTAAAGGAGGTGATACATTTTATGTGGTTAACTTATCTATATAATGGATATCTGAGAAAGGCACAGAAAGTTTTTCAAAATTTGAGCTGAAAGCCTCTAATAGAAATACTTTATCACATGTTCAGGTATGTATTCAATCAAAATAAGGTGTAGCTCGAGTGTCTAAACGAAATTTACTTACAAATTTAAATAGTTGTCGATGTACTCCGCCACAATATCATTTTATTGTTTTCTCAATTTGAATGTGGGATAAAATAATATAATGATTCTTGCATAAAATAGTATTGGTATTAACTATATTGGGTTTGAAAGGGTAGTCCAAGTAAAGTGAACTTTTTTTCATTTTCTGTTGTAGAATATGCTGACATAGAGTACTTCCACATAAGACAACTAAAAACGTGTTCTCATCTCAAGCCACTTAAATAATAAATCTAATCTTCTAGCCTCTAAAGATAACATTCTTAAATTTGAAGTTTTTAATTACTTTAACTAATTTCTCGGCACGTGCGTTACACGTGTATGTCAATTCATGTAGTTAATGATTATCTTGTAAATTAATATCAATATTATTAAAATAAATCTTTGACAATAATTCTTCTAGACAAAGCTTGAAGAACTGGCATTTTGTAGTAAATTTCTCTTCTTCAGAACTATCATCATTGTGTTTGACGATCATTTGTTCGGAAGAAGTATCAAATTGCCTTTTATCGGTTGCTCTTCTTTGTTATCAGTGCAGAGTAAGAAGTCAGAGTAATTTGGATCAATTCTTGCTCTCATATTTGTTGTGAAATGAATTTTTTCCATTAAAAGCCACCATATGATTACACAAAACTTACATTAACAATCTATGTTCTTATAGATTTTGGAACCACTGGCAGTAATTAATGACAATCTCCTCCAATTACCATGAATTTTCCACAAAAAAGCTTCATTAATATCGATTATATCTGGGAAGCTCATGTCAACGGTTTCATTTTGCGACGTTTTGCCATGGACGTTTAGTCCCATATTATTTATTTTGCTTGTCTTGTCAACTCGGCAACACTTCAGTCCGGAAATCAGCTACATGTTTTGAATTTTTGTATGGTCTTTATCTGAACCTCTTAGAATTATTAATACTTTTATCATCCAATGAAATTACTATGTTTGTAACTTGTTAGTAGATACACAATATTTTGCAAATTCTATTTTGGTTAACATATTGATTGAACCTGAAATGGCTAGGTGGATAAAGCAAAAACATTTCAATAGTAATACTAATATAAGAAAGGTTATGTACTTTCTATTATTATTAATTAAAATTCTTTTTTGAAATAGACAATAAATTAAAACAATGTTAGAAGAATTTAACAGCTTATGTGTTATTTGAGTTTTTTAGGTACGGTGAACCTCTTTTCTTAGAGTTTCGATTTTTTATATTTTACATGTTAGATATATATAACTTGGTGCGCCCAACATGATTATGTAAAGATTCTCTTCTGCAGTAATATTTTCATGCATGCCCTTGCTATCAATTAGAGAAAGTAAATATTGAAATAATTTTAACTTTAATGAGTAAAAAAACAGAGGTAGTACCAATTGTGTAATCAAGTAATCCAAGTAACCTTGTAGATGAGTACCAAACAAATTTACATTGCATATATTGCTGTGTAAGGAAAAAATAACAATTTTTAAATAACTCCATTATCGAGTAAATCTTCGCATATACAAGATTGCCTACATGTGCAAAATTTCTTTAAAAGAAATAATGCCAAATATCTCATGACAAAATCATCCATCACATCGGTATTTATTTCAAAAAATCTGATGATATCACGTATATGTATTGAGGAGAACTTTTTTTTAAAAATAAAAAAATAAAAAGAAGAAAAATTTGATGCTAACAAAGAAAATGAAAGAATAAACAAAGACCACACTTTGATTGGTTTCTTTAGAGCACTCCCCATCCTATCGATTATCCAGTTAATTAGAACAATGAGTAGCCAATTAAAAGTGATTTGATATTGGGGTGTAAGTTGCTAACCATACATGTAGAGGAAATTAGTTAAAATGGGTCTTTACAAAAATAAATAGAGGTATATGGCCCTCATATGATTCTCTGTATACCCAGGTGATTCTGGCATAACACAGAGGCGATGCTATTGCCTCCTTCGCCTTAGGGCACAATGCAAAAACAAGCCCCGCCTATGCATGTTTTAGGTGACTACTTTAATTCTTTTCATTATGATTATCTATCAACCTCTTTTCACCCGTTCACCTCTCTATTCATATTTTATATAGCTAAAAATTTACCCAAAATAATTTTTTTTTTTATCTTTTAATTGTACTAAAAATAATTTCGACCTCACTAGGTCGAAAAGCTATTTTTCCGTCACTATTTTGACCTCGTGAGGTCGAAATAGTTTTAAAAATAAAATAATAAATAAAAATCTGGAAATTTTGACCTCATGAGGTCGAAAAAATTTCGACCTCAATTGCGGTCGAAAAAGCCAGTTTTTTTAGTAGTGGAAGCTAGAGTTGAAAAAAGATTTGTTTTTAGTTATAATTTTTTGCAAAAGAAGGAAGAGAACACTTTATTTGAAATCTATGAAGACGGAGTTGGAAAATAGGTTTGGAGCACTCTACCAAATTTGGAATCCAGCTCCAAGTAGGATTTGAAAATTCTATAACCAAACAAGGAGAAATGGTTTTGCAGGCCTTTACAAACTTTTTTTAGTTTTATGATCTTTTTTTACAAGGTGTTTTCATTTTTTAATCATAAGAGATCTGGGAAAGAAAAAAAAAACATAAGAGATCTAAAAAAACTATTTTTTCTATTCAAATTAATTTGTAAGAGGATAAGAGATTAAGAGATCTGAAAAAACTATTTTTTCTATTCAAATTAATTTCTATTCAAACTCTTATTCTATTGTAAGAGGATAAGAGATCTCATTTCACGCAAAGAGGCCAGGAGATAAGATAACATATATAGCTAGGTACAAAGTAGTGTACCTCTTTTATTTTAACGTACAGTATATAATATCATGAAGCAAAAAAAAAAAAAATACAAAGTATCGTTGGACCTTGCACTTAATTCCATGAGATAACAACAGTTAATTATAGTTAATATGACATAGAACACCATAGAAAGAACACAGCACACGAGTAACAATTTAATACTAAGAACATGAGCACAATATACAGAATTTATGGATTCAGACTAGTTGAACTTTTGACAACCATAAAGTTCATGAGCTTATGCATGGCTTAAAGTTGAGCCTGCTCTTCGACGTTATTGGCTTCGTAATTAATTCCTTGTTCGATGTCTTCGCGATAGTCTTCATACGTACATGTTGCAGCAATGACTACGTTAAAATATGGAATTGCAGACAAGATTGCTCGTACGGAGACTATAATGTTTTGTAACACGTTAGAAACACAAGCAGTGCATGAAAAGAGTAACATGATGGTGGGGTAGATATACCAGAAGAGCATTTGTGGAAGAAATACTAAGGCTGAAAAAGAAACCATAAAAGGTGGAGAGAAATGTGTAACTTGGATACGTACATAATTTGGGGGAGAAAAAGGAAATTGAATTGAGACAAATTTATTTTAACCGAGATAAACCAAGAAGAGATATAATTGTATGCAAAGAATCCAAAATTTGAACCAAGTAAAGTTATCAGTGGTGTGAAATGGATCCCAATCCCAAGGATTACTATCTTGAGACTTTAGAATATTTGCTATGAAGAGCATGGCAAACCTAAAATCAAAGAATGCCATAATTAATATTTGTTTGCTTGGCTAAATGCCTAAATCTATAGCAAGATACAGTCAGAATAAGTTGAACTCTTTATGAGTATATGCTGAACCGGTGGTGCAAAGTATAAAATAGACACTACTTTTAGAAATCCTAAGATATACTCCGATATATATATATATATATATATATATATATATATATATATATATATATATATGACATTACAAGGTCGATCGACCAACATATTCCAACTGGACCAAAAGTGCACATCTCAAGCGCGTCGATCTAGATTAGTTAGTCTTGGAAGATAGCATTTTTAATTCTGAAGGTGGTCGTATTTTAATAGTTTAAGATACTATGATTTGGGATATTCCATTGAACTAATTCGGAGCAAGAGGGATAAAGCTCTTCTTTGTTTTAAAAAATTATTTTGATATTGGGTGACAATTAAATTTGAACATCTGTTTTCTTACGTACTATATTGAAGGGTGTGAGTGTCATATCTAACATCACCCTGGTTGCCTTTTCTGCTTCCGTTAGAAAGTTAATAGGGTTGAAATGAACTGGATCAAAAAGTAGGAAATGATGCGTGATGTCCTTAAAAGTGTCTGATTTTGAATTTTTATCCTCGCTTAAAATTTTTTTTAGAAAATGACCTTAACTTGAAAAAATTTAATTGGAAGAACTTCAGTTGCCTATCAGGCATAAGTTCTAATTTTTCCCTATAAGGCAAAACTCATAATCAATTGAGCAGGTTCAATGTCTTGAAATATTATGAACTTTTGCCTTACAGGCAAAAGATAGAATTTATGCGTGATGGACAACAAAAATTTTGCCTCTGTTACCATCAGGCATAAGTTCTAGTTTTTGCCTATAAGCCAAAATTTGTAGTCAATTAAGCAGGTTCAGTATTTTGAAATATCATAAACTTCTATCTTATATACAAAAACAAATTATTTCTACAACTTATGCCCGATGGACAACAAAAGTTTTGCCTAGTGAATTTTAATTTCTAAAGCGACTGCTGTTTTTTAAAAATTTTATCTAGCGAGAAAATATCAAGATTCCCTACCTCCCCCACCCCCAGCTCCACTCCCGAAAGTCATTTCTGAACTTAACCGTAAAATGGTCTAGATGACGGTTACTGATAGCCCAATCCTACTCACAATGGATAAAGTCTTCTTGTCTTTATATGTACAATATAAAATAAAAAGAGGGGAGTTAAAAAATTATTTCACTTACTATTTTTTGGTATGCTAAGTCGTGTTAGGTGACAAGATGTAGGGCCTATAACATTACATTTTTCCTTTTCCTACAAGTTAGTACTCACCTTTCTTCGTCGTTAATCTCAAAATACTAATTTCACAAATCAAGAAACCCAAAAGGGTTTGAAAGAATGGATATAATTCAATCTTACGTCCAACGACAAAAGATAAGTGGACCACATAAAACTGAAAAAGATTTCCATGTAATCCTAGTTGTCTCGTACTGAGCTCTGTTATATTTAAAATTGCAAGAAGCAACAAAAGTTGAGTGGAAGGTCTATTTCTATTGAACGGCTAACATGAATAGGAATAACAGTTGTAGTAGTATTTGATTAACAATTAAAAAAAACTGATGATTTCTGAAAAATCTATTGAAGACTATGGGTGTGTTTGGTATTGAGGAAAATTCTTTCAAGAATTTCTTTTAAAACTTTTTCATGTTTGATTGTTAGAAGTTCATGTTTGATTGTTAGAAGTTCTGAAGAATATATTTTTTTCTAGAAAAACAAGCTTTTTAGAAACTAGGAACATTATTTTCTTAGTGAAGGCCGGGAAAACAAGTTTCATATTTCATTCTTAGAAATTTTACAATGTGTCTCACATATCAAGTCACACTTGTTGTGAGACATGCCGGACCCCCACTTTTGAAGCACTAAATTGAGAAAGGCTGTCCTTCTCCTTGGCCAAATACCCCCTTCGTTAATCTTCTTCCTCCCTTCCATTAATATGTTAGTTATTGTTTTTAATTTGCTTTGGCTTTCGAGTTTCCCTTATCAGACTTGGTTTAATTTTTTTTTTTTTTTTTTTTAATCTCAAAACCTAGATTTTTGTATATCAAAAACTTGATTAACGAAGAGGAAATTTGGCAGAGGAGAGCCTTTCTCAGTTCAGTGCTTAAGAGTGAAACCCAAATCAGCACACAAGTATCACTAATTGGCATGTGAGACATTGCTCTGCTTAAATTACATTTTATTTCCTCTCCTTCCTCTATCACCTTGTATTTCCCATCATTAGCGATTAAATTTTCAATCACTCTCTTTCTGTATTACTCTTAAGAATAGTACCATAATATTCAATCACAGAAAGTAGTACAAAAAGACAAGTTGCTTCATTCCCCACTTCTAGTTGTCATTAGGGGTGGGGCATGGTTAAACTTGTTACGGTAATTTCGATTTTCGATTTCTAAAACCACTATATCATTACCGTATCAATTTAATTTGGTACGGTTCGGTATTTTTAAGTTCGGTTTCGGTATTTTATGGTACATTAAATCGGTAACCATAGTTTGTTCGACTTCGACTTATATATACTCATATCGTAGAGAATTATGACTTCATCTATTCAAGAAACGTCTCAATTATATCGTACTAACACGTCACACATATAAAGATATTCAAAAGAAAGTACAAGCAATCCCTTTTGTAAATCAATTACACAAAGAAAGATATTTCAATCAAGATAGAGTAGTCAAAGTTCCAACATCTAAAAAGTTAGTTTTGTACTAATATTAGTTTATATATTTATTAGTTTTATATTACTAATATATATGAATTGTATATGTAACTATATACTTCGGTATGGTATTCGGTGTTTTGGTATTTTCTTTATAAATATCAAATACCATACCGAGTACCAAATTTTCTAAAAAGGGTAAAGTACGTATATATATATATATATATATATATATATATATATATTAAGGAGAAACATTTACGAAGCGTGAAGATAGTTTTCTATTTACAAAACATAAAATTACAAATCCTATACAAAACATACTTTTTAAAAATAAAAATAAAAATTATTTTTTAAAAATATTTTTTTATGTTTTTAAGAAAATTATTTTTTTATGTTTTTAAGAAAATTATTTTTTATTTTAAAAAAAAATGTTTTTTTAAATTTTTTTTTCTCTCAAAAATTTATGTATGAAAGTTGTATGAAATGTGTATATCTCGCTCAAGGCTTAAAAAGTTCACTCAAAATTTAGTGTATGAAAACGGTATGAACAATGTATGAAATGTGTATATCTCGTTCAAGGCTTAAAAAATTTGCTCAAAATTATGTGTACGAAAACGGTATGAAATTTGTATCTAGCTCAAGGCTTAGAATTTCGCTCACAATTTTGTGTATAAAGTTCATGTTAGATTTCTGCAAAATTAATACAACTACAACAATATTGTATACAACTTTGATACAACATTCAAGACTTAAAATAATTGCTCAAATTTTTGTGTATAAAATTTGTATATCTTGCTCAAGGCTTAAAAAGTTCGGTAAAAAATGTGTATATCTCAATCAAGGCTTAAACATTACGCTCAAAATTTTATGTATGAGAATGGTATGAAATGTGTATATCTCGCTCAAGACTTAGAATTTCATTCACATTTTTTGTATATAAAGTTCATATTAGGTTTCTGAAAAATTAATACAACTACAACAACATTGTAACAACTTTCATACAATATTCAAGGCTTAAAGTTTTCGCTCACAATTTTGCATATGAAAACTATATTAAAAATTTCGCTCACACATACACAGTTTATACATTTCTCATACACAAAATTTGAGGTAATTTTTTAAGCCTTTGAGCAAAAAAAAAAAAATTAATTTTTTTTAAAAATAAATTTAAAAATTATTTTTTTAAGAAAAGTTTAAAATATTTTTAAAAAAAATTATTTTCTAAAAAGAAAAAAAAACCAAAAATGTATGAAAATCCGTCATGTTTCGTAAAATATCATTATGTTTTGTAAATAAGGAAAACTATCTATATATTTTGTAATAAAGAGTCTTAAGTAGGTACCCTATGTCATTTTCGCTTCTAAAAATGCATACTAAATACCATAATACCGAAATAGCGTTATAAAAAAATTCGGTTTCTGTATGATAATCGGTATATATCATACCGTGCCCATCCCTAGTTGTATGAATCTGTAGCCAAATCATAATAAAAAATCATAATGATAGTGTAAAGAAACGTGCTTCTAGAAAAGGATTTGAGTCGCCTAATAATTTTTTTACAGTTTATGTTAAATTTAGTAACCAAAATTTTGTTTAATATTTGATGGTGACAAATTTAAAGACCCAGCTTACTCAAGAATATATTTAAAGAACCTTTTAAAGCTATTCCTAAATATAAGGGACCATCTTTATTTTTCTCCTTTATCTTGAGATGATAAGCCCAAACTTAAAGCAGGCCTAACGAATACTGAAAGAAATTTCTACACTAGACAACATCTTAACAAGAGGTCTTTTGCAAATTTTATTTAGTTTTATGACTTTTTTATAAGAGATTTTTATTTTTTACACCTAAGAGATCTGAAAAAAACATATAAGAGATTTGAAAAAGTCATTTTCTTCTATTCAAATTGTAAGAGGGCAAGAGATCCTATTTTCACAAAAAATCTATAACAAAAGAATAACTCTAATCTTTACTTTCGTAAAGTTTAGCCAATTCACTATGTAGTGCATAATTGTGGCAGAATGATCAAAGTATACATATTATGCATCGGCCACATGCAGAGGTGTTAAACGGACGGGTTGCGTTGAATTTGAATGGGACAAAATGGGTTGAATTAAATCTATCTAAAGTTACTTAGGTTGAATAGGCTAACGGGTCATAACCTAACCCACCCAACTTTTACTAAGCCTTAATTTCTTCGTTTGTTGTTTTATTACTTATTTAAAAAAATAATTTTTTTTTTCAATTATATTAGTAATATATAATTTAACAAACAAAACTAATATCTCTTTTTTTACAAAATTTCTCATAGGTGAATTTGGGCAACATATAAGCCCAAATATCAGATGTATTGAATTGAGCCCGCTAAAATGGGTTGAGTTGATTGATCCATCCAAGCTTGAGCGGATTGAACGGATCATATCATGGACTAATTTTATAACTCCTAATTATTCACTTTTAAACATCGAAACTAATTACAAATTACTAAAGCTAGGCAGGTGGATCTTTTTTAATTGAGTAACTAAAAATGAACAAACTGCACGACTTGCCCTTCAAATGGGTTGCTCTTTAATTTTTACCTTTGAGCAATCAAACTTATGTCTTGTGAACCGAGGGATTCAAATAAGAAAACATCTCGTTTAAAATGATCGAACTTATCTAGTCATAATCCGCGTTCTTTTTGAATTGCCTTTTCTTTCAATTAATGGGAATCAAAGGTTCATCAAATATTATACTAATTGCTTCCCATTTTCTTGAAAACGTCAAAGCTCTTTAAGTTTTAACAATTTTACTCTTGGAATGTGAAACGTAATCTCTGCAATAATTTAACATAAGGTCTATATCTGGCAGATCCTCAATACTAATGGTTGACTTTAAGATTATTCTTTTTCAATTATAGATATCATCTTATTTTCTAGTCCATTAACTTCAGCATTCAATTCTGGACGATCGAGATGTCATGGGCTTTGATGGAAAAGGCCCAAAGGGAATTTCTCAGCAACCTGACTGAGATACCATAAAAGAGATCTCTAGCTTTTCTTAAATTAAACAAACCATAATTGGTAGCATGCTAGTATCTTTATAGCTGTCTAATGTTAAATTAAACAAACGAAGATAAATGACGCGTAATGTTCTTAAAAGTAGTGTCGTCTAACGTAAGTTAAACAAACCAAGATTGGCTTTGCTTGGTTTGAATTGACATTTGAACAAAATTTCAGCTTCAATTTGAAATTTTGGCTTCAAATTCTAAGCCCCTGTCTGGCCATAAGAATTATTCACTTTATTCCGGAAATTTTTTTTTTCACTTTTTTCCGGAATCAACATAATATGAATTCCGAATACAACTTGAAGTTGTATTCCGGTATACCAAAAACTCTTGAAAAACTTGTTTTTCAAAAAAAATTCACTTTTTTCACTTTTTTACAACTACATTTCACCAAAAACTATAATTTCAAAAACTATGGCCAAACACAACTCCAACTCCAAAATTTCGAAAAAAAGTGAATTTTTTTGGTATCTATGGACAAACGGGGCCTAAATTTACCTAAAAGTTAGGATTCGGATTTCAAATTAATGATTTCAATTTTTAAAAGATTAAAACATAAAACTTGGCATGCAAGATTATATTTTGCAAGAAAAGATCATGATTTTAAATATTAAAAAAAAAACAAAAAAAAAAACTTATGCTCGACGTGAAGAGATTATTTGTATCATGTGGGAGAATTATAGTGAAGAATAACTAGTTATGGAGTATTATTATTGTTGATTATTGGACCAGTGAAGTTTTGTAGAATTTTATGTGTACACGAGTTGAAAGTTTGTAATAACATGAAACCACAAGCGTTTATCTATAAAGAAACATAAATATATGTGATTTGTTAACATGGCACCTTAGAATATTCTTATACCTTGTTTATGGAATCATTATTTGCTCATTTTGTACGATAGTAAGAATTGGAGAAGTTTGATAGTTCTCCAAAAATAGTATAACTTTTTGGGATCTAAATTACACGTTCAAATAAATTTTAACTTCAAATCAATGTAATTTCAAAATATGATTTCAAATCATAATTTGATATGAAATCATGTCCAAACGCCTGCATAGACTAAACTTTTTGGTCATTCCCAGTAAAAAGTCATAGCTTTTGTTAAAAGAACACAACTCTTGAAATTATTGAAAGGTCATTGCGTCATATGATTTTTATCTCAGCTTGCATCTTTACTCATTTGAAAGGGTAAATCCTTTACCTTTAAATAAGTGAGGTCACTCATATGGAAAGTTTCTCTTCAAATTTCCTTCGGCTAATTCTCTTAATTCTATAACAAACATATCCGACACTTTCAAAAGTTTTTCGGGAGCTAGATGCCATTAGTACCTTCATGCGTAAAAATGATAGTTTGGTGCACTAAATTCTCATTACGCACGGGATTCGAGAAATTGCCAGATCACAAAATGTATTGTATGCAGTCTTATCTTGCATAATTATTTCAATGAATCCAACCCGTGACCTTCTAATCACTAGACAACAATTTCACTAGTTACGTTAAGGCTGCCTTCTGGTACCTGTTAGGTTTTTGGGTTTTCCCTTCCTATGTGAAATTGGATTAATAAAACCCAATCCAATTAGGTTTTTGGGTTTTCCCTTCCTACGTGGAATTGGATTAATAAAACCCAATCCAATTTGGACCAGGCCAATTTTGCTCAAAATTTCCTCTATATATAGGATCAATTTAGGTCTTATTTACAGAACACAAGAGTGAATTTATAGCAGCCATATAGAGAGAAAAACGTGAGAGAAAAAGCAGATTTTCGTCCAGAAATTTTCTGCTACAGCAGTCCGCTTTTGCGTTTCCTGATTCGTTAACCGTTGATCGTGATGAAATTTGAACTGGGGGTTCTCAACATCTGGTTCTTCGATTTCAACGGTGAAGATCGGATTTTGTGGTCCGTAGCTCCAGTTTTCGAGTACGAACAGTAGCTCGTTTTTGGGGGTGATTTCTCTCCTTACTTCTCTAGTTTTGGTGCTATCTTTTATGTATTGTTGCTCCGTGCTTGGCTTTGTTGTTGTAGCCATTTGGAGAACATTGTTGTAACTCTTGTTGATTATAGTGGAGCTTTTGTGGACCGGAGGTCCCGTGGATGTTTCCTCTTTACCTTGAAGGGGTTTTACCACGTAAATTTGGTGTCTCTTCGATTCGATTTATTTTTGCTTGCTTTGCTATTTTATTGTTAGTATAGTCAAATTCTCGAATTTCCATTTGTGCTAGTGTTTATTGTCTTCTCTTGGTTCAAATAGTGTGGAAAGTTTTGACTTGGTATTTCTTCCGCTGTTACCTCGTCGTGCAATTTGGTTATTGCTTGTTTCTTCCAAAAAAAGTGGTATCAGAGCTTGTGGTTGTATTTGGTTGTGTTGATCGTCTATTTGAATGATGGAGGCAAATATGAGCAAGATGGTGTGTTTAAATAGTAGTAATTACCATATTTGAAAAAGCAAGATGAAAGATCTTCTATTTGTCAAGAAATTGCATTTACCTGTGTTTGCTTCTAAGAAACCCGAGTCTATTAAAGATGAGGATTGAAAATTTGAGCACTTACAGGTTTGTGGCTATATTAGCAATGGGTTGAAAATAATGTTCGAAATCATATTGTGAATGAGACAAATGCTAAAAGCTTGTGGGAAAAGCTCGAGACACTTTATGCTTCGAAGACTGGCAATAATAAGTTGTTCCTACTGAAACAATTGATGAATATTAGATACAAAGAGGGCAGTCCTATTTCTGATCATATCAATGATTTTCAGGGTGTCCTTGATCAGCTGTCTGGAATGGGTGTCAAGTTTGATGAAGAAATACAGGGACTTTGGCTTCTTAATACTGCGGACTCTTGGGAAACTCTTTGAGTTTCTTTGACTAATTACTCCCAGTGATGGTGTAACCATGGAATATGCTAAGAGTGATGTTTTGAATGAAGAGATGAGAAGAAGATCTCAAGCGTCGTCTTCTTCAACTTCACACTTCGATGTTTTGGTTACTGAAGACAGGGGGAGAAGTAACTTCAGAGGTTAGAATGACAGAGGCAAAAGTAGAAGCAAGTCAAGATCCTCCGTACAAGACTCTTACATGTGACTATTGTCACTTGAAAGGGCACATCAAGAAACATTGCAACAAGTTTAAGAGAGACGGAAAAAGCAAAGAAAGAAGGCGATAATGAAAATCGTGTTGCTATTGTTGCTGAAAATGATCTTCTTATTGCTTGTGGTAAAAATGATAGCAATCTTGTTTGTGATGAGTCTACATGGTTTGTGGATTCAGGTGCCACTTCTCATGTCACGCCAAAGAAGGAATTATTTTTTTCTTATACTCCGGGTAATTTTAAAAATTTATGAATGGGCAATGATAGTGAGGTTGAGGTACTTGGTATTGGCACAGTATGTTTGAAAAGTAAGAACGGTTCGAGGTTGGTTCTTAACAATGTCAAGCATGCTCCAGATGTTCGTCTGAATTTAATTTCTGTAGGAAAGCTTGATGATGATGGTTATGATCAAACCATTGGTGGTGGCGATGAAGCTTCTTAAAGGTTCAATGGTTGTGGCTCGAGGTTACAAGATGTCGACTTGTACTTATTTCGAGGCTCCGTTGTGGTGACTCGGTAAATTTGGTGGAGAATGATACTTCATCGAATTATGGCATAGAAGGCCGAGTCATATGAGCGAGAAGATTGATAACTTGGCTAAGAAGAATTTGCTTTCTGGAGTGAAACAAGCAAAGTTAAAGAGATATGTTCATTGCTTAGCCGGAAAACAGAAAAGAGTTTCTTTTCACAGTCATTCGCCTTCAAGAAAGCTAGATTTGCTGGAGTTGGTACATTCTGATTTGTGTGGTCCTTTTAAAGTAAGCTCTCGTGGTGGTGCACTTTACTTTGTGACTTTTATTGATGATCATTCTCGCAAACTCTGGGTATTTCATTTGAAGTCCAGGATCGAGACCTTGATGTGTTCAAGACTTTTCGGAGCCTTAAGTTGAGAGACGACTGGGAAGAAACTAAAATGCATCCGCTCGGACAATGGTGGTGAATACATTGGTCCCTTTGATAATTATTGTAGACGACGGGGTATTCGGCATCGAAAACTCTCCAAAGACTCCTCGGTTAAATGGTTTAGCAGAGGATGAACGAACTCTAGTTGAGAGGGTTAGATGTTTGCTTTCGGATGCTAAGTTGCCAGATTCATTTTGAGGCGAGAGCACTTAATGCTGGCCGCCTATGTTATCAATTTATCTCCTCACTGTTGCTTTGGATGGTGATGTCCCTAGTGAGTTTGGTTTGGTAAGGATGTCTCTTATGCTCATCTGAAGTGTTCGGTGTAAGGCCTTTGTGCATGTTCCTAAGGATGAGAGGTCAAAGTTTGGAAGTTAAAACTAGGCGATGTATCTTCATTGGTTATGGTCAAGACGAATTTGGCTATCGTTTCTATGATCCGTTGAGAAGAAACTTATTAGAAGCCATGATGTTGTGTTCTTTGAAGACCAACAATTGAAGATTTTGACAAAATTGAGAAGGTTGATTCTCGGAGAACAAGAGCTTAGTTGATGTTGACCCAGTTCTTTGACTATTGCACCGAAGAAATTCTTCAAAATAATGAAGATCAAGTTGATAATGAAGATAGTTATCATGTTCAAATGACCAGCATGTTGTTGATGCTCCAGGAAGATGATATGGTTGGCCGCGCTTCTTGCTATTGATGTTCGAGAGATTTCTCTCAGAAGATCTATTAGAGAGAAAGTACCTTCATCTCATTATTCTCCCAATGAGTTTGTACTCTTGGTGATGGGGGAGAACCTGAAAGTTTTGATGAGGCCATGGATAGTGAAGAAAAAGAAAGGTGGTTTGATCAATGCAAGATGAGATTAAATCCTTGCATGATAATCATACATTTGATCTGGTAAAGCTTCCTAAAGACAGAAAAGCTTTGAAAAACAGGTGGGTTTTTAGGGTGAAACATGAAGATGGTAACCCAGTTCCACGGTACAAGGCTAGATTGGTTGTCAAGGGCTGATCGGAAAAAGGAGTTGATTTTGATGAAATCTTTTCTCCGAGGTGTGAAGATGTCATTCATTCGTTGTCCTAGGCTTGGGCAGAGTCTAGATTTAGAGTGTTGCTTGATCGCCGGGATGGCGGTTTTCTCCACATAGTCGGGAGAGGGAGAATTGTTAGGTTTTTGGGTTTTCCCTTCCTATGTGGAATTGGATTAATAAAACCTAATCCAATTTGGACCAGGCCAATTTTGCCCAAAATTTCCTCTATATATAGGATCAATTTAGGTCTTATTTACAGAACACAAGAGTGAATTTATAGCAGCCATATAGAGAGAAAAACGTGAGAGAAAAAGCAGATTTTCGTCCAGAAATTTTCTGCTACAGCAGTCCGCTTTAAATTGCGTTTCCCAATTCGTTAACCGTTGGATCGTGCTGAAATTTGAGTTGGGAGTTCTCAACATTTGGTTCTTCGATTTCAACGGTGGAGATCGAATTTTGTGGTCTGTAGCTCCAGTTTTCGAGTACGAACAGTAGCTCATTTTTGGGGGTGATTTCTCTTCTTACTTAACTAGTTTTTTGGTCTATCTTTTATGTATTGTTGCTTTCCATGCTTGGCTTTGTTGAGTAGCCATTTGGAGAACATTGTTGTAACTCTTGTTGATTATAGTGAAGCTTTTGTGGACGGAGGTCCGTGGATGTTTCCTCTTCACCTTGAAGGGGTTTTACCACGTAAATTTGATGTTTCTTCCATTCGATTTATTTTTGCTTGCTTTTTTATTTTATTGTTGGTATAGGCTAGCCGAATTTCCATTTGTGCTATTGTTTATTGTCTTCTCTTGGTTCAAATAGTGTGAAGTTTTGACTTGGTATTTCTTCCATTGTTATTCTCGATCGTTAATTTGGTTATTCTTGTTTTTCCCTACTGACCTGCATATGATACATATTTCATTAAAGTCGATTGGATATCGAACCTTTTAGAAGGAATTGAACTAGTAGGATATTGCTGGTTATTTTTGAATTCTTCGGTTGGCTCTAGTAAGTTCCTGGCAATAATAGTTGAAAGAGTCCAAAAAATTATCTTACCTCCAATTAGATGAGGTCCAGTTGCATGACACGAAGAAAACAACAATTAATTCTTCATGTATCATCTAGCTAATGAAAAGATGAGCATGATCGCTGGGAAAATATATCAAAAGGCTTTCTCGAACGATTGTATACGTACGTACACAAATTAATAATTTTTATATTATTTACTAGATGTTGTACGCCCGTGCAAGCACGGGCCCAACACTTCGGCTTATAACATATTTCATTTCCACATATAGACTTCAGCCTAAAGAGCATAAAATTTAGCAGAAGAAAATGTACTTAACACCTTTGTTTGTAATAAAATAAAACAAATGTCAATCGTTTCCAGAACTATATTATACTCTTATATTGTATTTATCGTTCTTCATAAGCAAGATTTAGCTTATTGTGAATGCTTTCATAATTCTGCCCAGCAGTTGAAGGACTTTCTAGCAAATGCTAGAGAGTAAGTTGCGGTGATAGTCATTTCCAACGTTGGCAGCTCTTTTACGCGCTCTACTAACACAGTGTAACAACAAGTTCTGGTTTCTCCACATTGAAGCTACAAATAAACACATTAAATCAAGATTCAATTTTCAAAAAGTAAGACAACATACAACTGTAAACTCTTTGATGCTTAACAGGAACATCTACCTCAAAATTTTAAGAATGTAGTGCTTGAACAAGCAAACTTTACATGTTTGTAAGCTTTACAAGGACCAAAATGAGGATTTTACCTGTCTTCCTAATCTACAAAGGCATTAGTACTTCAGCTAAAGCTATGAGGAAAAACAATACATGGATGAAAATGACATGGATTTTCCAGAACTCTTATGGAGCATCATTACTTAGAAAAAGTTGTCTTTGTGAGGCAATCTTTACCTTGTAAACTTGCCCAAATCCTCTTCCAATCTTGTTCTGACGTGATCAAATGCACAAAAAACAACACCAGAAAACTCTGTTTACATAGTTTTGCAAATGGTTCAGCTGCAGGTAAAGTCCCTCATCTCACAGCTCATTTGTTTCCTTATCGGACAACATGCTCTAGATTGAGTCAATAACAATGATAAGAGATTACATAAGGAGAATGTCATCTGGATAAGAACTCATCTAGATTTTGGAAAGCAACCAATGCTGGAATACAACTATTTGACGTAACTCGTAGAATGAATGATATTTAAATGTACCATCAACAAATGAGCAGCCTTAAGATGACCATTTTGCTCGAGAGTAAAGTGTATATGCAGCAAAATCCACAGCAAAAATCCACATAGAAAAATTGCATACCGGTGGTCCACGAATAGCTTTTAAGGAAACATACCTTCTTCCAATAAAGAGAATAAACACAATTTAAAGATGAATGTCCTTCTGTCCAAGCTGTAGAAATCTGGCTTCAATTAAGGAGTGAACTGATGAATTCTACTAAAGTCAATTTACGAAAAAACATTATTTGATATGCATAAACAAAATGTAAGTAGAATCTTATTAGCATATACCACAAACAAAAACAATTCAAATAAGCATAAATATTTATACCTAAACAAGAAAATTAGACAGAACATAATACTTACCTTATATTGAAAGTGCCTCCAAATGTGACCAACAAGTCCTCAAAAGAATAAAGTAATTAACATCCAACAGATGAGGATCAACTTGGGATGTCTACGCCTTTCGTTACGAAGAAGCTAAGAGAAAACGCAAGCCAATAGATTAACAGTACTTACTGGAATCTGAACTGCTGATAGGAGAACGAAGTGGACCAATATGAGGATTAAACGCAAGGGAAAAAGGAATCAGTATTAGTTTAAAACTTATGTTGTTTAGAGGTTACTATCAAGATCCGATAGATGAACTTCAGCATCAACTCGTCAAGAAGCTGGGAATCTATAGATTACTTAAAGCCTGATTGACTATACTGTTTGTTGTTAAGTCTTTAAAATGAATTTTGAAGTATGCCAAGGGTACAATTTGTATCGTCTTGGAGTTCAGTTATTTTTTCCTCTCATTAACCTTAAACAGTAATTAACGGTAGTCATTTTTTCAATAACAAAAGACCACAGACAATAGATAATTTACACTGAATTAGTTATCACCCAGCATAATGCACTCAGTTAATCGGAAAATGATAAATTGAAATAAGATATGTGTATGAAAAAATGGAAAGATCTACGGTTTCAAATATTAGAGAACTTCAGATGAACATATAGCTAAAGCATTTCTACATCTCTTTGCTCACCTGCAATTGCGATCGAGGTCAGCAACCTGTTAAAATTACATACCGACCAATAAATGTCCTGAATAAATTTGACCAATCAGAAAAAGAAATTTTTCTGGGGCTCGCCATGAGATGCCTCGGTTAAACACTGAAGAGTGGGAATACGGAAAACAATGGTGAGGCACTGTAAGGAGTTCCTACCATAAGAACAAATAACTACTACTAATACGGCAAGTCGGGGGAATCAGTAATCATCTTACACTTCAGCACTTTCATATTTAGTCTCGTGTAAGCATGATCTACAATTTCTTAATCCTGTTGCCAATTGGCACTGATTTGTTGTCAAAGACACAGAACAACTTGTCAATAACCAAACTCAGATATATAATGGGCCATAATAACCACTATGTGTGTTTCATTATCTTCGGTTTTTTTTTTTTTTTTTAAATAGGTTTTTATGAAGTTGAACCATGAGCTAGTGCTTTCTATCTAAGAATTGCTCCAAGGATTCTTTCTTAATTGTATAGAAGTCAAAATTTTGGATAAAACAATACAGGGAAATCATACCATGTGGGAACTAATCAAAAACATATTCAATTCAGGACAAAAGCGATTATTTAATGCTTATTCCTTGTTTGAGTTTCCCCGGTAAACGGATCGGCTTCCTGAATGAGAATGTTGTTCAACAACTCATCGTTATTGGCGTCGTCATATTTTTCCAAATTTTTACCTGATTTCACAAACTTAGAATGATCAGAGATGAACTGAAAGTAACAAAACACTACCACAATTATCCTTAGCCTCGATGGGCGCCAAACTTTTTACCCTCAAAAGTTACAGTTGAATTTGTTTCGCGGTTTATAGGACACGTGAATTGATTTGTGCAACTAACTCTAGCAATGAAAATGTCAAAGTAATAATAATGAATGAATTAAAGTAAAAAGACAACCAGTAAGAGAAACCATGGCATTCAAACTATAACAAATTGCTACAAATTGATTGTGGCCAGAATTACAACAAAACAACCAGTTAAAAATGAAAGCTTGATTGTATAAGTAATTAGGGAAAATAAATTATGCAGCAAGACGTTATTAACGGTCATAAAATAAGAATTTCCAGATGAGTTCTGGGTTGCAACAATATAGTGAATAGGGTTTACCTGCGCTGAGATCTGCGATGTTGAAGTTGTCTCTGATAATGGTCGTTAATCAGATGAAGCAAGCAAAGTAAAGGGAAACTAAAAACCTAAAATATGGGATGAAAGCTAAGGAAAGGTTGGCGACAGAGGGATGAAGAAATAATGTGCCTTAAATAAGGGTTTAAGAGGAATTAGGGGTCAACCAAGAACAGCGAACTATTAACCAAAATTGTATAAAAATACAAAGACCAGAAGATTGGACGGACCTGAGAGTTTCATGAGGGACATAAGCGTATGGGCAGCAAGTCGGAGCTCCGAATCAGAGGAACGAACCGTCGATTTAATTGATTTGAGAAGTCGGGCTCCACTTCTAGCTTGATGCTTGCCGGCAATGTAAACGACAGTGCACTTTCAAGACAAAGCCACATGGTAGAATCGAGACGGTGTCTTTCCACTTTCAAACACGACACAGTGCACTTAGGACAGTGTAAATGTTGGCATTTGCAATGGATTCTGATGAAATGACAATAATGCCCTTGGAGGCTTGGACGAGGATCCTTGCTTTATGTTTCTATATAGTTAGAATTTAATGTATATATAAAAATTTTGTCCCTTTAGTAGTAGTATTCAGTTATCTCGTAATATCCTATTCTCTATTTGTTGCTCTATTTATTTTGTATCTTGCTATTTTGCTGTCTCTTTTCTTACAATTCTGTGTTGGATACGTAACTCTTTTTTTTTATTTTTTATTTTAAGCCGAGGGACTATCGGAAACTCCTTATGGTCTGCGTACATTCCACCCTCCACAGACCCTACTTGTGGGATAACACTGGGTGTGTATGTTGCTGTATACAGCTATATGTTTTGTAGATGTTTGGTTCATAAGAGTAAAAGCTCAAAATAGTCTGCTGTCTTTGAACTTTGGCTCAAAATAATCCTATATCTTTCTAGCAGAGCATAATAGTCCATATTTTTTTTTTTTACCAATTAATGGTGCAGTTTTAGTTTCAACCCTAACTACCGTCAGATTTGTAACGGAGAGAACCTCGTATGCTCTTATCAGCACAAATGACACGAAGATGAAATAACTATGCAGCAATTGTAATATAATTCTAGTCCATCCCCCACAACTGAAGTCAATATGATGGAGAAAAAAGAACTTATTGATCAGATTTCAGTGGATTAATTCTCAAGTAGGGTGCTTTAGTAGATAGTTTATTCTTATTTTGATTTTGGATATCTCTTAATCCTTGCATAATAATTGGTTTCAAACCTTCCCCATACACTATATATCAGCTAAATACCTTACAAAAGGGAGGTCTCAGTCCGTCCACCCTTGTAAAAGCATGCACTAAAACTCAAGAAATTAAAGTAAAAAGGATGGCTATTTGCGATCATTAGCGGAATTTGATGGATATATATATATATATATATATATATATATATATATATATATATATATATATATATATTTAAAAATTGTTTCTACTTTATCCAGTTTTATCTGACACTGGTGCAAGTTTTGATAAAGATTTAATAAATAATTTAGTTCTTGTGGCATACGTGGCAGAAAATTTTATTATACAACGATAATTTGAACCATGGATAAGTATACATTATCTTTTATCTACCAAATAAATAAATTAAATTCTAACTGTTCACCTAAATAATCATATGTTGGGACATAATCAAACTAGCAGAAAATGTTGGGAGTAATATGTAGTTTCTCTCTTGAGATGTGTAGCCTTGGCGATAAAGTTTTCCTTGCAGTTGACAAAAATTGCTATTAGCTTCGAATACAACGTTGTTTACCAAGAATATACTATGAAAAGTTGTGTTCATTTAATGAAGGAATGAACTTATTATAAACTGGTTCAGGTGAGGCTCTCTAGCTCCGTTAATAATCTGACTGGAAGTTAAGGTAGGGACTAAAACTGCACCACTTTGTCAAAGAATATAGGCAGCTACTCCCTCCGTCTCAATATATTTGTCGCATTTTTCATTTACACGCCCATTAAGAAAGCATTTATAAAGGTAGCATTTTGGCAATTTTATCCTCTTAACATATTTCATCATGTTCTCTCCCTTCAATAAATATTTACTCAATTAATATGAAACCTTTTAAATATTGGTATGTTAACTCACAAAATCAACTCGTTGATGTAATTAATACAAGGGTAAAATGGAAAAAAGTTACTTAATTTTATCTTGAATAAATAAAACGACTAATATTTTGAGACAAATATTTTTAGTAAGGCCGATAAATACTTTGAGACAGAGGGAAAAATATCGAATTATTTTAAGAAAAGTTTGAAGATAGTGGATTATATTGGGGGTTTTCTCGCCTCATTTTATTTTAACTATATAGAAGCATGGGTCTTAAAATATAGAAGCATGGGTTTAGACCCATGCTTCATCGTCCGTCCACCATTAAAAAAAAAAAATGTGGGGCCCAAATTAAACACCAACCAATAATTTTTTTTAAAAAGTGTGGGCCTCATACTAAACACCAACCAATATTTAAAAAAAAAAAAAAGTGGAACCCACCATCTCCAAACTCACTGGGAAAAAAAAAGTAGACTACATATTAACAAAATCAAGCAATATCAAAAAAAAAAAAAAAGTGAATCCCATATTAAAAAAACAAACAATGTCAAAAAAAAAAAAGTACATCCCATATTAATAAATCAAACAATATTCATGTAATTTCCGAAGTATCTCATTAAATCAATGATGATGGATTCATTGCCACATGCGTATCAACCCATTAGTGGAAGCAAATGAAATTATTGTACAGCAAAAATCATGGACCTCATATTATTGCTTTTCTTCAAAGGGTTAAGTAGCCAAACCATACAATTTTCTTTCTTTTTTTATATTAGCCTGAGATGTAATCTATATATTGAACTGTTGTATTTGCTATTCCGCCATGTTATTTATTTGTTATGTTTACTAAAATAAATATACTTAAAATACTTATATTTTAAAATAAGATAGAGTTTAATTACTTTTTCATTTTTTTCCTTACTCTAATAAATGTGAAAAAAGATTAATGTCATAAAAAAAAAATATTAAATGGAGATCAAATAATTAATAAGGTAAATTAGTGAAATTATAATCCTAATTGACGTTTCCTTAAAAAACCGTGCAAAAAACAACATGACAAGTAAAATGAGCTAAACCAAAAATATTTACCAAAAATTAAAAAATAGTAGTTCTTCATTTAAATAGAAAATCAAATTTCTACTTTGTTTCATTTTAAACATGTAAAATTAATATAATAATTTGAATTAGAATTATCCAAATCAAAATTTGATAAAAAATAATAGGTATTGTTTAGGCCCAATCTACATACATTAACAATAGAATATTTTACACCTTTAAATTAATCGAATTAAAATTCAAAGTATCAACTGATGCTTAAATATTGCTATTGTTTTTATCTTAAAAAGAGAAAAATAGTTTCCTTTTAAATAAGTCTTCTCTTTTAAAAAGTATTAATAAATTTTTGCCAACTTTGTATTCATAGCGAACACTAATATAATAAAGTTTTAGATACGGAAAGACAAACTACAATGTTATATTAATCGTGTTTATATATATATATATATATATATATATATATATATATATATATATATATATATATATATATATATATATATATATATATATATATATATATATATATATATATATATATATATATATATATATATATATATTACTTTACTTTATATAGAAGAAATAGGTTTATATCGTCGTCCGTCCTTTCATTCCCAGCTTTTTTATTTAAGGGCAAAAAAAAATTCTTGGTGGTCCCACCCACTTTTTTATTTAAGGGCAAAAAAATGACATTTTATACTTTATATTACCAACTCTTCTAAAAAGTAGATAGAAAGGAGATCAAATAATGAATAAGGTAAATTAGTCAAATTATAATTCTAATTCAAGTTTCCTTAAAAAACCATGCAAAAGACAACATGACAAGTAAAATGAGCTAAACTAAATAGTATTTCTTCGTTTAAATAGAAAATCAATTTCTACTTTGTTTCGTTTTAAACATGTAAAGTTAATTTAATAATTTGAATTAGAATTATCCAAATCAAAATTTGATAAAAAATAATAATTATTTTACACTTTTAAATTAATCGAATTAAAATTGAAAGTATTAACTGATGCTTAGATATTGCTATTGTTTTATCTCAAAGAGAGGAAAATAGTTTCCTTTTAAACAAGTCTTCTCTTTTAAAAAGTATTAATAAATTTTTGCCGACTTTGTATTCATAGCAAACACGAATATAATAAAGTTTTAGATACGGAGCACAAACTACAATGTTATATTAATCGTGTTTTGAACATAGTATATATATATATCCATAAAAACAGTACAAACTTATGTATGTTTATTATCAATATAATATATATATATATATATATATATATATATATATATATATATATATATATATATATATATATATATATATATAAAATATATACATACACTATAATCCAAAATCGTGTTGGGCCACGTACAAAGACGATAAGCCATCTAGTAACATTGCTAAAAATGAGATATACGTCGAAACTTGAACACGTGTAATTAGGGAGAGGGGCAATTTCGTCATTTGGTTATTTATCCATGTATAGCTAATCATTTCATGTCGTTATCCAAGTTAAATATGGAATAAAATAATATAAATAATTCTTGTACAAAATAAAATTAGTACTCCCTCTATCCCAATTTAGGTGACACTTTCATTTTTTGAGATTCATATGTAAATTTTGACCGATATTTTATAACGTATTTTTTCATCATATTGACATGAGAAAAATTACAACTTAAAATATTTTTAATATAGTTTTCAAATACTTAAATTTTAATTTTGAAATATTAAGTTAATCTAATCCAACTTAACTTCAAATATTAATCAAATTAACCTCAAGAAGTGAAAGGTGTCTCGTAGGACGAAGCAGGGACGGAGCCAGATAAGAGTAAGAGGGTTCATCCTAACCCCATTTGGTGTAAAAGCCACTATATATTTTTCAGATTTATGGATGCAATCTCAAGATTCTTAAGATTTTATGGATGTGGATCCAGGATCTAGACTTTATGGATGCAATCTTAAGATTCGTAGCATTGCACGCATTATATTTTTCAAGTTATGGGTTCATATCTATTATTTTATACAATTTTAATAATTTTTTTCATATAAATTTATGCTTCGCGTCGAAGGTTAGGGTTCAACCTACTATCATGCTAGATATGTCTATGTATATATATTTATAGGAGATGTTGAATCCCCTTATTTTTTCATGTGTTTATTCCTTCATATTTGAACCCCTTGCTAAAAATTCTAGCTCCACGCTCAACGGAAGGTATTAACTATGCTGGGTTTGAAAGGGTAGTCCAATTAAAGTTGCATTCTTATTCTTTGCTCTTTTTCATTCTATTAAAAAAATATGATACTCCGTCCGGTTTAAAAAGATTGTCTATTTAGCTTTTTTTTTGTTTGTTAAAAAAACGTGTTAACTTATCAAATCAAGAAAGAATTATGTGTCCACTTACCAAATCAAGAAAGAATTAACCTTATTTTTTCAGATTTACCCTTATTAAGTGCTAAGTGACCAGATCCCAATACTTATTAGTTAGGAATAATTTAGTCAAAGTACCTATTTTTTTTATGAGATAGTATTTTTTAAAGGAGCGTGCACATGATTAAGTGTACACTCGTTTTTGAACCGAATAGAGTAACATATTATAGTGTTGACCTATATATTTTTAGAAATCCCAAGTACGAGTACTTCCCAACAAAACTCAACCAAAAAGTTTTCATCTCAAACCACTACTTGAATAGTAAATCTAATCTTCCAACCTTTGGAGATAACATTCTTATATTTGAAGTTCTTAATTACTTTAATTGTTCAAAGTACTAAAGCGTTGTTTGTAGTCCTTTCTTTTATTAGGTCAAGAAGGGTAAATAAAGTACAAAGAGCTCGTAAGTGAGAACTAAAGGATGTTTCCATATGGCTACAATGCGTTGAAGTTCTATATTAAAAAAATAAAAAACTATGTCTCGTTAGTATTCTTTTTTTCAACAGAAAAACTTCATCTATTAATTCATCAGGGACATGATATGTCCATAGGAGCGTACAACATCATTTACAATCCAATTTGGGAACACTTTCTTTCTTATTGTTAGAAATTTCTGTATTTATCTTAGTTTAGGTGGTACCTAATTTACTACCAAAAGCATAGTTAACCATGTGCTAGTCCTATAAATATTGTTTTTGTTAAGTTCTGTAAAGATCGGCAACTTTAGTTCTTTCTTTTTTAAATTGCTTTTTCTTTCGATCAACGGGAATCAATCGTTCATCAAATACTATAAATGTTTCACATTTTCTTGAAACGTTAACGCTCTTTTATAAGAAAAATAAAAAAATTAAAAGTTTTGTACCTTCAACAATGATATTTTAAAACCTCTTACAATAAGATCAATAATCAAACTCTTCTTTGAGAGGAGATTTTACAATACAGTAAGACAACGGCGTTCTCCCTGCAACGTCTATCTACCTATAATAATTGAATTATAGTATGTTCTTCCCGAGTTGCAAAATTAACGAGTATATATATAAGAAAATCATAAGTAATTTTTACACTAATTTTGGAGTAGATAGATCGATTAAGTGATCTTAGCTGAAAATGACAAGGGATAACATTTTTAATACCTACATCTGAGGGATAACAAGCTGATTTTTATCATCATTTTCTTTCATTAACTAGTTTCTCGTCACGTGCGTTGCACGTGTATGCTGAGTCATATAGTACATGTTTTTATAAAAAAATATCAATATTATTAAATTAAAGTTATGAATTTATAAATAATTATATTAAAAAGAATAAAATACATGTTTATGTAATTGATCAATGGATTGGCAGATAGTGACTTGTGTGTTGAGATCAAGATGATTATATATCGTTTGCTAAACCTACTAATGAACACTCACAGTTTAGTTAGATACATGTGAAATTTTTACTTATTTTGAAATTATAAGGTGTGAACAGGTACCAAAGCATATCTGACCTACGAAGATGAACAATCAAAGTTTAGTTAGACAATATGCTTAGTGTATGTTCCTTTAATCCGTTACGATTGAAGTTTGCGCTTACACTATTATCTTAACTTCTTAAGTGTTACTTGTCATTAGTCATAGAGACCGATAATGTATATTGGTTCGGTTCAATCCATTGTGTATTAATTTGGTTAGATATACTAAATATTTTATTTATAAATAGCCAAATCGATCAACTAACTGAAATTAGTTTATTTTAAATTTTTGTCTCAATTCATTTTCTATTTAAAAATCAGAAGGAAAAAGGTAAAATGGCCAATTAATTTTTGATAAAAAACAACATGGCTATCTATTTAATTTGTTGTTGAAAAGAGTCTCAATTTCGATATATTTTTTTATAATGAATTTTACTTGTATAATATCTTCATTCTGTTTGGGCTTAGTCGATTTTATATATTTCATTACAAAAATTTTAAGAAAGTTCATTACAAATATCCAGAGAAAAATTAGCAAGCCATCACAACTATGCAGTCATAATCAAACCAAAAAGAAAAAATATATACGGTGACTCTTTAAATCAACTAAGAACTATGAACAATTCAAGTCAATTCGTCCAATCTTATTCTAAACACTATAATGGATGGACTGTTGGGCAGCGTAAATGAATAGAATGAGAAAAATAAAGAAAAAATATATACGGTGACTCTTTAAATCAACTAAGAACTATGAACAATTCAAGTCAATTCGTCCAATCTTATTCTAAACACTATAATGGATGGACTGTTGGGCAGCGTAAATGAATAGAATGAGAAAAATAAAGAACAAATAAAAACAAAGGTTAAGGTTAGGAAAGGAACGAGAGAAGTCTTAAAATAGTAGAAGGAAAAATGCATAGAAATTAAGCAAAAGACTTGTCTTCGACAAAAATCAAACACTCGATACTTAGTAGAAAGCACTTGTTATGGTAGGAACCCGCAACATCAGGCTGTAGTATATATAAGCGTTTTAAATAGACATGACTTTTCTTTTAAGACAACGGTTGTGTCCAATTCATGAAGAAAAGTTGGTTAAATGGATACAAATCTTATGGAAAAAGCACATAGTTATTAATTATTATTATTGATATATAATCTATTGGGCATGTTGTTGTTATTGACAATTTTCAAGTTAATCACCGCTAACCTCTTTCCGCTTGTCTTTGGACTGCATATATTTGCTTGTGGCTTTTTTTTTTTTCCCACAATCTTCCCAATGCCCATTAAAATAGATGAATCTTCATTCTATATATGACTAAATAACCACATGTTATAGTTAACTTGAATATTGTGACTCTTATTGAATATATATCTCATATGAATTGTTTGCTTGGGTTATAGTATGATAAAAGTTAGCAGAAAGATGTTGCTAGTAGGTGAGGCTTTTCTTAAAGCCAACGATTGAAATCAAATTTAAGGCGTCAATTCAAAAGGACACAACCTTTTAAGAAAAGACACAATAAATTAAATTAAATTAATTATTTAGATATTATTTTAAAGGGTATTTTAGTAATTTAACTTTTAAGTTAGGAAGTTTATGCTTTTAATGTCATATAGATTTAACATAAGGTCTATATCTGGACAGATCCTCAAATACTAAATGGCCGACTCAAAGATTTTTTTCTTTTTCAATTATAGGTCTTATCTTATACTCCGCATAAGTTTCTAGTCCAATCACCATTGACTTCAGTATTCAATTCTTTGTCAGCTCAAAAGCAACATTATAAAATTGATTTTTTTTAAAAAATTTTTTCTTTTGGTGACTACCCAGTGAGGCCGGAACCAAAATGCCCCAAAAAAAAACAGTTTCGACCAAAATACCCCAACAAAAAAAATGTTACGAAAATGCTTTTAGCGCGATGAATTATCTAAAGAGTTAACGGACACGGCTCGTTAACTACTATAAACAGAATTCTTTGCGCTATAGTGGTTTTTTTTTTTTTTTCCTGCTCTTTTGGTTAACCCTTCTTTCGTTACACTTTTTAACGTACTTTGACCATAGATTAATTGTCACGACCCAAATCATGGATCGTACCACCACTAACCCTCCCCGTGGGCGAACCCTTGATATAACTACCTTAATTTGATACAACATGCGGAATAAATACTTTTATTATAAGAAATTTCCAAAATCCGGTCTAGACTCGTACAAAAGCTTCTAAGAAGTTTACAATTTGAATAGATAACGGACTCAAACTGGATACGACTTCGTTTTGGATAGAGAACAACGAAATCTAAGAGAGACTCGGGTTGCAATAGCTCACCCAAACGTCTTTGACGAATGCCTCGAAACGGTCGTGAGACTCCGAACATCACCTCGAAAATAACTCTACACCTCCGGAAGGAGTGTAGCAATAGAAGTAGTATGAGCACAACACAAGGCTCGTAGGTATCATAGGCCGACAATGGTTAGTTCACGCATATAAACAAGAAGCAACTAACAAGTAAGCGGATAAGTAATCAAACACGACACACACATCTAGCACGGAGAAAGTCTTGCATTAACGATAGTCACAAGGATCTCAATATCTCGGATTATAAGCCTAGGGAGAATTCTATAAACCTCGATTCCATCCAGCCCTTAAAATAAATACTCACAAACAATAACTCAGTAATTCACAAATCAAGAATCAATCAGAGAATGTGCCATGCAATGACATGAATGACTGCCATGCAATGACATGAATGACCATTCAAATGGAGTGCCTTGCAATGCAATGTCGTGCTATGTAAATGTTATGCAATAAATAGTCACCTCTCGCACTCCACTCCCGTACACACATGCTATGGCAATGCCTCATAGTCATGACCCATGGGGGACCCGCGAAGTCCATGTACCACTCGTGCTCTCCGGGAAACCTCGAGGCTATCAATCACTCTCGATCTCCCGGCGAAACCTCGGGTCTCTCGTCACTCTCGGTCTCCGGCGAAACCTCGGTCTCTCCAGCACTCTCGCTCCGGCGAGAAACCTCGAGTCTCTCTGTCACGTCACTCTCAATCTCCGCAAAAACCTCGGGTCTCTCGATCACTCTCCTCACCATTATAACAACATAAGAGTAATATGAAAGCATGTCATGCATGATATCGGTCTCAACTATATCACCAATACGCATAAACAAGTACAAGTCATATTATTGCCCACGGCTCAATCATCAATATTACCCTTCCCTTTCATAAGGTGAGGGAGCTAGTATGTGATAAAGATACAACTAGGTGATAATTACATCACATAGCACATACAATATGTTATGCATGCCTCGCATGGAATCAACCTCAATAATCACCGCAATCATAGGTTCCATAGATTCATACTAGGAATTGCAATTCAATATTCAATTCTCGATAATAACCTTCCTCTTCCATATGACCGAGTGGGATAACAAGAGAGAGAGAATTATATCAAATACATGAAATCACAATACAATGACGGCTCATACAATATCGTAATAATGGCGACGAGCCCACATAACAGATATCACAATAATGGCGACAAGCCCGACCATAACTGGCAATACCAACCTAGATGGAATTTACCTCACACCATGCCCGAAGGCCTATCATGCTTTCCGTCAATCACTACTATTTACATACGTTTCGCTAACCGGAGTCTAGACATAAAGTAAACCGTAACCTACCTCATGCCGAATGTGTCACGAACTTTCACGCAAAGCTTTTTCCTTCTGAAGTGCTTCCGATCGGACAAAGTCTTATGTGCCAAGAAATAATAATTTGACGTTGCTGGATATGGTGAATAGATGCATCAAGGTGTTTCCTTAATTGAATAGCTAATACTTATGAACTTGCTGCAATATACATATACTAAAAGTGGAAGAGAATCAGATCTCCAAGTCGTTCTTGATATTTTGTAGGAGCGTGATATATTTCTTGAGCAGAATATTACTTTCCCTTCCATAATATAGCTGACCTTGTTGTATATATCCTTTTTGGACCTGATATGATGAAAATGGTTTGATGCTATATATATTTAATAGTTCTTTCCATATGTAACTTTACATGAAATATTAATAAGGTTCAATGATGAATGTCCTTTGTTCCCACGTGGACAATGTCCATATATCATTAGTCTTCCAATACATATATATATATATATATATATATATATGCATCCCACTAATTCTACATGTCGCACTATGGCATGGACCAATCAGATTTGACCATGTTGTGGTGAGGTCCATTTAGCACTCCAATTAGCTTATAATTTACAATCGGGATTAAAAGGTCCTCGACAAATATTATACTTTACTTTGCTTTCCAATTAGCTTTCTCTATACTATGAGTTCATCCAAATGTTCTAGCAACTGACCCATAATTAATGACATTCGTGAGTGACTTTACACGTAGTCATGTTAATCACGCACTTGTCACTTTATTCCTTAACTAATAGACTTGTCTCCCTCTACAAATGTTTTTCTTTATTTAATAGCAACAAAATAAGATAATTTTGGTGAAATCAAGATGAGATGATTAAGTGCTGCTGTTCATTATTTCCTTAGTGGACTGTGGGATCCACACCCCACTTTAAGCCATAACTTGACACATTAGTTGCCATAGTATATTGTTCTTAACATAATTGTCACCAATTTGTTTATTTACAAATACCATGCGTCCTTTTTATCTCCATGTCCCACATAATTACCAATTATCTCCATGTCTTTGATTAATTCAATATTTATCCAATTGCAATGAAATGAAATAAGGTCTTAAGGACCATTTTCCACCTTTATACGTGTCATCCATTCATTTAATAACAATGACCTTATATGACCATGTATTATATTATATCATTTGAGTTGTGCACTATACGTAGTCACTAAATAATTGAAAGCACCTTTGCATATACTACTCTTTCCCTTTCTTAAGAAATAAAAGAACCTTAACTATATTTATTTCTTGGTGGATAGTGGGGTCTACCCACTTATACATTTATAATAGTAAAGTTAATATTTATATAGGTAAGTGGAAAGGCATGACCTGATATTCACTTAGTGGGCAACTATCTAATATTATGGTTAACCAACTACCTAATATTAATCGATTAATAACTAATATTAGTCTCAGCATTGAAATCAGGCAATATCCCATACATATTAGCCTATTATAGCATATCCCTTTTTGTCTCCCACTAACTCTTGATGAATCAATTACTCAAATAATTAATTATGGGCTTGTCCTATTACTCCCCAAATAAAATCATTGTCCAAAATAATCTTTTTACTCAACCATTTTGTTTTATTTAAAAATTATCCACTCCGTTAAATACCATATTTACCCGTTACACCTTATATGTGTACAAATAATATTTCTATGAATAAACTATTCACACACATTAAATACATATATTCTAAAATTTACTCGTCAATTAAATAACCGAATCACCGGTTATCGCAAGCTATAGACACCAAAATTAGACCATGAAAAGGGTGTTTTAGGGATATTAGGCCTAAAAGTGCTAAACGACCAAATGGGTCGTTACATTAATCATGCTTCGGGACCCTGAAATTTCAATATTTTATATAGAACCCTACTTATTTTTGTGCGTTTAATTAGGTAGGATCAACACATCAAGGATACACAAAGTTCGGATGACCGTTTTAGAGGTTGAAAAGTGCTCGAACGCCATTTTCGTTCAAGGATCGGTGACATTAGCTTGAAGTTCTTTACGAATACTTAAACTTGTTCATTAATAATTAATCAAAAGTTAGTCAAAATGGCAGCGTTCATGCAAAAAAAAAAACTTAATTAAATTGCATCATTCATAACCTTGAGTAGATGAAAATACTTAACACACTAATTCATTAATAAGAAACCCATGATCTATTAAAAATACAATCACAACATTCTTGAAAAAAATTTAATACTTAACAACCCTTTGCAATGTTTTTTTCGAGCTGAAAATCATCCCTTTTTCAATATGAGCCTTTTGTTTTACCAGATCCACTGGCTCTTTCCACAAATTTTGCCGAATATGATCATCATCCCTAGTAAAGACAAAGGCATCTGGGCGATCTTGAAGATGATCAAGATATGGGATCTCATCGGAATGCCACTGAATCGGGGTCGACTCTTGCTGTTGAAATTGGCTTTGCGGCTGAACCGGAGTCGACTGTTGCTGTTCAAATGGTTGCTGTGAATTCAGTTCCTCCTCGTGTGCCGGACTGTTCATCATGTCTTGCAACAGTTCTACTTGATGTTGACGATTAGTTCCAACCTCAATCTCATCGTCACTTTGCTCATCGTCACTTTCCTCCGCATTAGGTATTTCCTCACTATCGCTGGGTGATGTCACTATATAATTAGGATAATCTGGACCATCCATAGCACGCCTTTGCCTATAATTTGGTGCAACCACCATATTCTCCTGCACAAGAAATTAGGTGTTTTAACTACTACACATCAAATAACACTATTGATGTTAAAAAAAAATAGACGTCCGATAGTAATCAACTGCACCGAAACTTGAGGAAGGACCATCGCTTTGAGTTGTTGGATAGGCTGAGGATGTCCAACCTGATTCATCCATCCCGATTGAGGAGACCGTCCGATATGATCCATATCAGGTGTATAACCCCTAAATAATATAATCAACATCATTAGTAGCATTCAAGTGCCATTACACATAATAATAATAATAATAATAATAATAATAATAATAATAATAACAATACTAATAATAATAATAATAATAATAATAATAATAATAATAATAATAATAATAATAATAATAATAATAATAATAATAATAATAATAATAATAATAATAATAATAACAACAATAATAATACTAATAATAATAATAATAATAATAATAATAACAATAACAATACTACTACTACTACTACTAATAATAATAATAATAATAATAATAATAATAATAATAATAACAATAACAATACTAATAATAATAATAATAATAACAATAACAATACTACTACTACTACTACTACTACTATAATAATAATAATAATAATAATAATAATAATAATAACAATACTAATAATAATAATAATAATAATAATAATAATAATAATAATAATAATAATAATAATAATAATAATAATAACAATAACAATACTACTACTACTACTACTACTACTACTACTACTAATAATAATAATAATAATAATAATAACAATAACAATACTAATAATAATAATAATAATAATAATAATAATAATAATAATAATAATAATAATAATAACAATACTACTAATAATAATAATAATGTAAAGAATGAATATTTACCACCGCCCGTCAAAATTGATGACTTAAACTATCCGTAGGCATTTGGCTAGTCAAAATGCTTTGATAGGTACTCATGTCGGGGTAATTGTGTTGATAAGTAGGTTAAAACGCTTGAGTGACTTCGGCTCGAATTATAGACGGGGCTTCCAGGAGCCCTAACCATGAATTCAAGTCGATTAATGGGGACCTTCTCTATATACATTTCAAGGACGTTTAAAGTTATGCATTTCCTATAATCATAAGGCGCCTTCAAAAAATCAGTCAACGATTCATCGTCTTGAATGTACCATTGACCATAACTAGTTACACCTTGCGGCGTAAATGACGTTGGATATTTTCCAATTATATTTAGATCAAAATCACTTCTACTAATTTGTAATCTATTATACAAGGCTTGGAGTAGTTTTGAGAATTTTAAGTCAAGTGGAAACTTAACATGGTATTTTGGGGAAGAATCATAGCGCAAATTATTTTCCTCGAATATAATTTGTCCGTCCCGAATAAAGAAACTTTAATTCTTGAAACATCTGCATACTTTGAATAATTTAGGAGGAATACAAAACGCAAAAACTAGATGAAACTTTGAATTTTTTACTTTTTTTGCGTTATGCGAACTCGGTATTTATAACCAACCAACGCATGCATGCAATTACAGTGTTACGTCTAATCAAATAAGTGTGGAGGTGATGCATAACGCATTATTTTACAGCGTCATGCTACTTTTCAGCAGTATAAGCGCAAAAAATACTACGTTATGACGGTATAGCGCAAAGAAAAATCACTATGACGATAAGCGCAAGAAATTATTTGCGTTATGTCGTATAATGCATAATTTTACTGCGCTATACAGCTGCTCCATTGTCACCTCACCTATCAAACAGAAAAACGTCATGATTCGAATCAAACTTTATATAACGTAATTTGACGAATAGTTGTTACCAACCACACAACATTTCACACAAAATTGAGCTACTATGTCATTTTTTGATCAATTTAGAGATATTAACCGTGTTATATCATTCACTCCAAGAAACATATTTGAAGCAATGGGTAGGACACAGGAACTAGATGATGATGATTTTCATTACTCAAATAACCCTAACGATAGATTCAATCGAGAATACAATAATAAAATGACAGAGGAGTGGGATTGGCGTGTTAGGGAGGCTGCAGCACTGGAGCACAAGTTAGCGTCAGTAGGGCTTAAACGCCCAAAAAAACGTGCTATGTCAATGCCTCGCGGAACTCCACAAGAGTTTAATTTGGCTCTTAATCGTTTTCGCGAAAAGAACAATCGGATGCAAATACGTTACCATAGGGTAGAATATGGTATATATGGTAGCACAAGATTTAGATCCAAGTGGGATTCGGATCAAGTGAAATGTCCGATGGAGATTAACATTTTTCTTACAATAAGGTAAGTAGGTAGGGTCATAAAGACCCTTCCCCCCCCCCCTCCCCTGTGTACTTGGGGGTTTGCAACTATATAAGTAGCCCTTTCTTTGTTATTAGACTACACCATATTCAATGTCGAGTAGTAGAAACTCAGCTTGGTCTTTACTCCTTCCAAAAGAACCAAATAGCAGTGACGATGAGAGTTCAAATCATAGCAGTTTTTCGAGCGATACTAGTGATTTCAAACTAGATGAGCTAAATCCCCACCTTCTTATAGAGCGTAATGATGATTTCGCGAGGTGAAATATTCGGGATCCGCGGGAATATTATTGCGGTTTACGCCGAGAATGGTCACATCGGCTTGCCGAATCAGAACGTCTTGTTCGTGACTTGGAAAATCTCAACGCTCCAATACCAACGAGGTACTCCTTAACCATGCCTCAAGTAGGTGCAGAAACTTGCGAGCTTGCCGTGCAAAGGATTAGAAAAGAAAACAACATGAATGCGGCAAGATGATGTAGATTTTACATGCTAAAGTTGGCCGAAGAACAAGCATCATCAACCGGTAGAGAACTAATCGCTCAAAAAAGATGTGTCTTAAGAAACCGCCAATATTTTTCTGAGGACGATATTGAGGACTTGTACTCTGATGATGATTAAGAATGTTGTGATTTTAGTTTTAAGTTTAATATATCGTTATGCTCTTAGGTATTAAATGTTTTTTAAGTTTTTTTCAAGAATGTTGTGGTTGTATTTTTAATATATCATGGGTTTCTTATTAATGAATTAGTGTGTTAAGTATTTTCATCTACTCAAGGTTATGAATGATGCAATTTAATTAATTTTTTTTTTTTTTTGCATGAACGCTGCCATTTTGATTAACTTTTGATTAATTATTAATGAACAAGTTTAAGTATTCGTAAAGAACTTCAAGCTAATGTCACCGATCCTTGAACGAAAATGGCGTTCGAGCACTTTTCAACCTCTAAAAACGGTCATCCGAACTTTTGTGTGTCCTTGATGTGTTGATCCTACCTAATTAAACGCACAAAAATAAGTAGGGTTCTATATAAAATATTGAAATTTTGGGGTCCCGAAGCATGATTAATCTATGGTCAAAGTACGTTAAAAAGTGTAACGAAAGAAGGGTTAACCAAAAGAGCAAAAAAAAAAAAAAAAACCACTATAGCGCATAAATTCTTGCGCTATAGTAGTTAACGGAGCCGTGTCGCGTTAACTCTTTAGTGATAATTTCTTACTGCGCTAAAGGCATTTTCGTAACATTTTTTTTGTTGGGGTATTTTGGTCGAAACTGTTTTTTTTGGGGGCATTTTGGTTCCGGACCCCTACCCAGTCGCCCCATAAGATAACTAGATTAGCTCTTCCATACAAGCAAAAAACAAGGTAAATCCTTTAGTTCAATTTTACGTTTACGGTTGCTAAGTAAGCGACTAAAAAATGGGTTAATTGTACCGTCGTTATAAACTTTACCTATTTAGTGGTCTAGGCATAAAAGTAACTTTTTGTATCGTTAAAATTAGGGGTGTACAAACGAAACCGACAAACCACACCAAATCGATAATCCGAATCAAATCGAGAAAAAAACCCGACTAGTGGATTGGTTTGACTTGGTTTGATTTTAAAAAGAAAAATCTGACCACCATTGGTTTGGTTTGGTTTTAACTAAAAAAGGTCAAACCGAACCAACCCAACCCGACATTAAAATTTCTAAAATATTTTATACATAAAAACATATATTATAATGTAATTTATAAATATTTCTTAAACTTTTCCATAGTTTTTTTTGTCTTTTAACATATTATTTCAAGCTTGAATTTAGAATTTTAAATGATCCAATAAGTTTTATAACCCATATATATTAGTAACTCAAAGAAAACCCAATAAAAATCAAATCAATATTAATGCTAAGAAAAGAAATTCAATTCTAAATGACAATAATGTTGGATATCTATTCTTTAGCTTTATGTTGGTTTAGAAAGTGAAAATACATAACTTAATTTTATTTTCTTTAATAGCTAGTCATGTAATTAATACTTATTAGCCGTACCATTTTAGCATTACTTAGTACTTTTAGATTAACATCATTTTACGTATGCCTTAAAAATTAGCCGTGTTTATTATAGCATGATTTAGTACTTTTAGATTATGATCGTTTTATTTTTATGCAATTTCATTACTTTTTTTGTTGTTGAATATTTTAGTACAATGTCATCTCTCAGCTCGCATTTTGTGTTATTTTCTTAATAAAAATCTTAATTAGATGGTCGTATCTTACTAGAATTAAAGAAATATTTGAAGTACAAGTTATATATTTTGTATGAAAACTTCACTGGAAAAAAACCCCGAAAAATCCAAGCAACCCGAAAGAACCGAGAAAACCCGAGGTTGAAAAACCCGAGGTTGAAAAACCCGACTTTTGTTGGTTTGGTTTGGTTTGGTTTATAAATTAAAAAACCCGATGCAATTGGTTTGGTTTGGTCTTTAAAAAATCCGAATCAACCCGGTCCATGTACACCCCTAGGTAAAATTACTAAACTTCGTGTTAATAATCAAAAAAATATAATTAACTGAAAAGTTAAAATTTTCATCACCTAAAAAAAGAAATTCTCCACCTTGCTGATGGCTCCGTACGTGGTAAAAGTTAGGAGATCACAAAGAGCAGCTCTCATATTGCTGTCCATGAAAAGTTAAGAAACATGACCAATCTAATGATGGGGTGAAACAAATAAGCTCATAAACTTTGCAAATAGTTTAGAGACACATAATTGACTAGGAAAAAGATGAGGGATTTGGTAGCCGTACATGCATATTCGAATATATATGTGTGGCACACAGTAAATCTCCAAATAAGTTGATGAATCTTCCTTTTTTCTCTCTTCCTCTTCCTCCTCTTCCTTCTGCACACCCCCCCCCCCCCTCCCCCTCTCTCATCCACATAATTATGAATTTGAAAAGAACGAAACAGCAATGAAATCATGTTTTTTGGAAATCAAAAGAGCAAAGAAAACACTTAAAAGGACCTCTAGACGATATGTATATAAAGTTTTTAATAATAACGAAAACAGTAATGAAAACTTTTTTTTTGAATTAAATAGAAACTTTATACCTACGCAGTCCAATTTTAAATTCAATAGACAAGTTGCTGCTCAAAATTGAAAAATAAAAGATGCAAAAGCCTACGATAACTGAACTTCGTAACTAATTAATATCATGACATTTTGAACTGTGGAGCTCGAACTTCAAGACATTGAAAATTTGTCCAGTGTTTGTCAAATTTGTGACTATTCTCAAAGGGATAAAACGCGCACGATTAAATTAATTTGCGTGTGTATATATATATATATATATATATCTTATGAAGCAAAAAAAAAAAAATTGTGTGTGTGTGTATCTTATGAAGCCAAAAAAAAAAAAAAAAAAAAAAAAAAAAAGTACAAAGTGCGGTGGACCTTGCAGTTAATTCCATGAGATAACAACAGTTTACTATACGGAGTACTATACTAAATATGGCATAGAACATCATAAAGAATTCACAGCAAACGAGAAATAACTTAATACGTAGTAAGAACCATAAGCATAATACTAATACACATGATGAACTTTTGACAACTATAGTACTAATTAATTAAGCAACAATTAATCTTCATGTATGACTTAAAGTTAAGCTTCCTCTTCGACGTTATTGGCTTCGTTAATTCCTCGTTCGATGTCTTCGTGATCTTCTTTATTCATACATGTTGCAGCAATGACTAAGTTAAAATATGGAACGGCATACAAGATTGCTCGCAAGGAGAGTATGATGTTTTGTAACGCGTTAGAAAAGCAAGTAGTGCACGAAAAGAGTAACATGAGGGTGGGGTAAATGTACCAGAAGAGCATTTCTGGAAGAAATATTAAGGCCAAGAAAGAAACCATGAATGGTGGAGAGATATGTGTAACTTGGATACGTACGTAATTTGGGGGAGATAAAGGAAATTGAATTGAGACAAAAGAAAAAACCAAGAAGAGAATGCAAAGAATCCAAAATTTGATCCAAGTAAAGTTGTCAATAGTGTTAAATGGATCCCAATCCCAAGGATTACTACTTTGAGACTTTAGAATGTTCATTATGGATAGCATGGCAAACTTAAGATCAAAGTATGCCATACTTAAAAAATTGGTGTTTACTTGGCTAAATAATTGAAGAGTTCATTTTTCTCTAGCATCATATATATAGGGTTGTAATTGTAATAAGGTAGTCCCATTAAAGTTGAACTCTTAATTTTCTTTTACAAAGAATATGCTCAACCGTTAGTGCAAATTATAAAAAATTAAGTTTACTTTTAGAAATGCTGAGATGTAAGAGCAGAAGACATTACAAGGTCGACAAATTAATTTCAAAGCCGACTAAACGTCATATGTCAAACCACTTGATGACTTAATCTGGACTTGTTATTTTGTTACTTGTTAGTCTTCGAAGATAACATTTTTGTAGTCGTACTTCAATAGTTTAAGATACTATAATTTGATAATAGTCCAACCTTAGGTCAGGATCGGAGGGATAAAGCTCTTCTTGTTTATATTTATTCCGTCCGTCCCAAATTAAGTTGTCATATTTCGAATCTCGAAAAGTCAATTTTGATTAATCTTTAAAGTTAATTCTAAATCGGATTGAATCAATTCAAGATTTTATAATTAAAATTTAAATATTTAAAACTTATGCAAAGTAATCAGTTGTAAAAAAGTTCATGTCAATTTGAAGAAAAAATATTTTTTAAAATGGTTGTCAAAATTCACATAGTTTGACTCTCGATAAAGAAAACATGACAACTAATATGGTTCTCAGAGGGAGTATGCATAATATATAGTGGTGTTCAGACAGATGGTCATCCCACATAGATTATTTTATTAAATGGTTGCTATATTTTACGCCTCTCACATGTGAGTTTGATTAATCTCGAAATTTCTTTTTGGGCCAAACCCATGATAACGGATGCCAACTAGAATTAGAACACAAGACATGTGCTTGCTTTGAAATCATGCATATTAAAGCGTTCAATGGAGATCGAAATTGATCCTTCGATTATATTTAAAAGTTTTTAAATTATATATATACACACTTGTTAGTAATAGAAAAAACAATTTGGCTGGGCACAAGTTACAAATGAATAAAATGTCGACCGGTTGAGTTAAAAGCTTTATATATGCCATAATTCTCAATTTTGTGCATCCTTGCAAGAAATTGACAACTAATTTTCTCTTTATTAACAGTTGAATTTCTTTCTTATAGCTTAAAAGAAAGAAGAGGCGTTTTTTTATCCGTGGGGTGTCCGAGGTTCACCTGTATATTTCTTTTTTGTACTATATAGAAACATGAGTTTTAAATATATATTTTACAACGATGCCACGCGTCCTCGTTTAATTAGTCCATCCCATCACCCGCAAGTGATCCACTTTGTATATAGAAACATGAGTTTCTATATGTAGTAGTGGTCAATTTTTTTTTCTAAAAAAATCCCGCCAACCACGGGTTAAGGGTCCACTAGGGCCACTCTTCTATAATTTAAAAATAATAATAATTAATATATACACACTCTTCTATAGTTTGGCTGGGCAGAAATAAAAAATAAAAAAATTAATATGCCAAATTCTCAATTTTGTGCATCCTTGCTTACTAATTTTTCTTTTATTAACGAGTATAATTTCTTTCTTATAGCTAACAAAAAAGACGATATTTAAATAAGTCAATGCATTTTCTCCTTTCAAAACCCTTATTCTCAGGTGGCCCCGAGGTGTTCAAATGAGTCAAATATTTTTATTTTGAAAGGTTAAACTCAAAACTTGGACTGAATTAATGTAATCGTTCCAATTTACTTTTTGAAGAATAATATTATTTCATTTGGAAATGTTAAAGCGAGATCTATCCTGTCGGGCCAATATGGTTAGCTTTTTCCTTTTTTGACATTGTGATAGGAACCTTCGTGGTTAAATCAGAAAGAATTCTTGTAAACAAAGACCTTTTTTGACATTGTGATAGGAACCTTCGTGGTTAAATCAGAAAGAATTCTTGTAAAAAAAGACCCTGTGATAGGAACCTTCATGGTTAAATCAGAAAGAACAAAGACCCAAAAAAGAGTGAATGAAATCATATATAAGTGGAAAGATCTAGTCATGTTCGTCTGCGTTAAGGTTGAAATGTCTTGTTGGAAATATTATCTCTAAATTTGAATATTAAATAATTAAAGTTATTTATTTTCTTAGTATCTGAATATATTTAATCTCTCTTTACTTAACCAACAACTAATCCCTCTGTGCCAATTTATGTGATATATTTTTCTTTTTAATCTATCCCAAAAAGACTGATACAATTCTATATTTAGAAATAAAGTAACTTAAAACATCTTCTTTTTTTACCCTTAATGAAATGATTTACAGTCATAAAAATATCTATAGCTTGTTTTAGATAAAGTTTCAAAAGTTTCATTTATTTCTTAAACTTCGTGCCTAGTCAAACTATATCATGTAAATTGGGACAGAGGAAATACCTGATTTCTAAAATTTTACTGTATCATAATAGTAGTATATTAACAAAATATAAAAAGCCTTCTAATTTATATGATGTTGAATAATCACTTACTTGGGTCATTTAACTATAGGTGACCCTTAAGTCTTTTTATTGAGTGGAGGTAACTCAAGTTTTAATTATTGAGTGGAGGTGATGTTTTTTGATTAGTGATTAAGAGGTTTTGACCTTGCCCAAAAGTTTTTATTTTGATACTTTGACCCTCAACTTTATTTTTAATACTTTACCCTCAAGTTTTATTTTTTAACACTTTGACCTGAAATATAAGCCCTAAAATACCAAAATGGGTCCAAAAAAAAAAAAAAGACGCCAATAGCCGCACCCTTTTTTGCTCTTTTCCCTCCATTCTTCTTCTTCTTCTTCTTCGTTCTTCCTCCTTCTTCTTCTTCTTCTTTTCAATCCGTTCTCATTCTTTTTCTCTCCATTCTTCTTCCTCATCTTCCATTGCCGCTTCCGCTTCTTCTTCTTCCATCCATCGTGCCATTTTGAAGAATCTGCTCAACAAAAGAAAAAACTAAACCACCAGATTTGTAATTTTTTTGGCTGAATTTCATTTGTGTCTACATGTGCATTACTTCATAAGTATTGCTGCTTCCTCTGCTTCTTCTTCTTCCATTGGTGCGCATTTTGAAGAATTTGTCAACAAAGAAAAAAAAATGAAACCAACGCAGATTTTGCAATTTTTTGGCCGGGCATTACTTGAAGTAATTTCCGCTCATTTGGTAAGTAAAATATTGCCGTTTTGTTTCAATTATTTATCCGGGTTTTGTTCGATTTTTCCAACAATTTCAAGAGCAATTATACTTGTTGCAACAAGTGCTAAAGCTGCTGTATAAGAGCTTTAAATTTTTCCAACAATCGTTGTAGTTTCTATGTTGTTATAGTTTATGCAACAATTGTAGTTCTTTTGCCACAATTACAATGTGATTAAATAGTTATTGCAACTTCTAGACTAATTGTTGTTAAATACGTAGTATGAATAAGTTGCACGTATTTGTGAGTTGTTGCAAGTAGTGTACTACCCGTTGCAACAAGTATCTTACTTGTTGCAACAACTCACCGATCCGTTGATTCACGCCAGCCCAAATGTAACCCAAAAATCGGACCCAAAAATCGTAGCCGACTCTAACAGTTGTGTTAGTTGCCGGAACAAGTGTATTACCCGTCGCAACAAAGTAATATAATTGTTGCAACAACTCACTAACTGCTGGACATCTTCAACTGTCTTTGGATTAAACGAACTCAAAAAAAAATTTCCGACTCCAGATTAGTTGGTTAATGGTGCAACAAGGATAGTACTTGTTGCAACATAATCCACTTTGTTGCAACACCCGATTCATCCGTTCCAACAAATCATTACGTTATTGTATTTTGTTACTATACCGTCATGACCTTTTTTTAAAAAAACAATATATATATTCACAGTAGCATTAATGGGGGACTCAATAACAATAGGTGTTGATTGCATGGTGAATGGATCGAGAAGAACAATCGATATATTTGGCGATGGAAGGGTAGTCACATGTTAGAGACGATAGCGATGACTGTCCAAAGAGATGTCGTGTATGATGATTTTGTGAACCTAATCATCACCTATTGTGAATTAAATTGTGAACCGAAAGATCTTGTCATCACTTACATGCACAGCTTTTTTGAAAATCAGAGGGTCTTGCCTTTTAAGATAACCGATCAGGATCGTTTGCGTACTTATTTGAATGATGTAGCTAGGCCCATTTTAAGGGTATACGTGGTTGGAAGCCCGGTAGAGAACCATAATTTAGGTCAAGACCAACAAGATGTGTTAAATAATAAATTGGATGGGGTGGATATGGATATGGATATGGATATTCCGTATAATGGAAGTGGGGGTGAGCCGATTCCACAACCGAAGTCGCGAGCAATACACCGTGTTCTACACACTTCACAGGCAATGCCATGTTCAAGATGATGAAACAGGCTTTTATAAAGGAATGTCATTCAAGAACAAGGAACAACTAGCAACTATGTTGAAACTTGCTTGCGTGAAGAAAGATTTCACACTCAAAAAGAAGGTGATTAATTCGCGCATCGCGTATTGCTTTGTGTGTACATCCGGAGTGCAAGTGGTGGAGGGCTATGAAGCTTTTAAGTTCTGACAGATTTTGTATTACAACTTACGTAAAGTATCACACATGTGGTTCTGAGCATATTACTAGCCATAATCCACACGCCACAAATAAAGTCATTGGTGAATACTTCAAAGATAGGTTTCGACGGTAAAGGCCCATCTACAAAAGATATGAGCCAATCATTCCACATTTAATTAGGTTGTAAGGTAAGTTATTGGAAGGTCCGGAAGGGCATGGAGATTGCAAAATCTTTGACAAGGGGGACACATGAGCACGGGTATGCATGGTTTGGATGCGTACGTTATATGCTTCGTTCGCAAATCCAAGAAGTAAGACTCGCATCAAGGTTGATGCTAATGGAAGTTCAAGTACTTTTTTGTAGCCTACAAGGCTTAGATGCTTGGTTTTGCGCAAATGAGAAAAGTCATAGTCACGATGGGACATTCTTAAAGAGCAAGTACGGGAGTGTCATTGTCACTGTGGCGCAAGATGCGGAGAATCATGTTTTTCCCGTGGCATTTGTGTAATGAACAAGGAGTGTGATGCCTCGTACAAATATTTTTTTGAACAAATGAGAAGCTTTGTAGATGATACCACAGAGTTGTGCATAATTTCTGATAGGCATCCAAGTATCAAAAAGGCGATTTCAATTGTCTTCCCTTTATCTCATTATGGTTGTTGCATAAAACACCTTGGGGAAAATCTCCGAACCACCTTTCACAATACGAAGGTCGTATCTCAGTTTTATAAAGCAGCAAAATCGTACAATATAGATGAGTTCAATGACCATTTCAATCAAATAAGAGATACCGTGCCTGGGGCCGCCGAACATCTTGAACGTGTTAGATTCCTGACAATGGAGCAGTATTCTTCCCGAAATAGGTATTCATACATTACTTTTTCCAACAAGTAACACATATGTTGGAACAACTACCTCACTTGTTGCAACAGTAATTTAGTTGTTCCAACAACTCACTTAGTTGTTGCATTTTGTGTGACACAGAGACAATAATCGGCTTTCCAAAGAAGTAACACATCCGGGCTGGAACAACTAACGCACTTGTTGCAACAGTAAGTTAGTTGTTCCAACAACTTACTTAGTTGTTGCATTTTGGTGTGACACGAGACAATAATCAAGCTCTCTCCAACAAGTAACACATCCGTTGGAACAACTAACTCACTTGTTGCAACAGTAAGTTAGTTGTTCCAACAACTCACTTAGTTGTTGCATTTTGGTGTGACACCGAGACAATAATCAAGCTCTTTCCAACAAGTAACACATCTGTTGGAACAACTAACTCACTTGTTGCAAATAAGTAAGTTAGTTGTTCCAACAACTCACTTAGTTGTTGCATTTTGTGTGACACGGGAGACAATAATCGAAGCTCTCTCCAACAAGTAACACATCTCGTTGGAACAACTAACTCACTTGTTGCAACAAGTTTAGTTGTTCCAACAACTCACTTAGTTGTTGCATTTTGTATGACACCGAGACAATAACCGAAGCTCTCTCCAAATAAGTAACACATCCGTTGGAACAACTAACGCACTTGTTGCAACAGTTGTTCCAACAACTCACTTAGTTGTTGCATTTTGGTGACACAGTAGACAATAATCGAAGCTCTCTCCAACAAGTAACATATCCGTTTGATATTTAAGCAAATGCTTGATATTTTCCAACAACCTATAATCGTTTGTACGTTAAGGATTACGTTATTGTTTATTTTCACAGGTATAATCTTATGACGTCAAACATTGCTGAGTCGATGAACTCAATGTTCAATGTTGAAAGAGAATTTCCCATTACTGCTTTATTTGATGCCATAAACAGAGATTTGCGTTAAAATTTCATGCCGAGAGGCGTATGGAGTTCATCGACTCACCAAACATCTTTGTTTCTTCGCCTGAAATTTTTTTTCAAAATTTGTCAACTTGGGGAACAAGTTATTAGCCCATCAAATTGCCAACTACAAGTTCGGTCATTATCGGTCACTTGCGGTTGCGACAATCGGTCTGCAAAGTAGATCTTGTACTTGTAGAGTTTTTGACTCGGACAAAATACCTTGTCCACATGCAATGGCGGCCTTCGTGTCCAATATGGTCACGACTTTGGAAGGCGAATTTATGACTACTCATCTCCATATTATAAGGTGGAGAATTACATAATTGCATATTGTGAGGAAATTTGTCTGTGCCTTCTCGGTTAATCTTGGGAAGTTCCTTTGGAGATTTTAGAGAGAGAAATACGTCCTCCATATGTTGATCCAAGCAAACCCGGAAGGCGGACAAAGAGGAGGCGTGAATCGTGGAATCATTTCCAACGAGGAAAAAACAAATGCTCCTTATGCAAAATAGTGGCCACAAAAAAATAACATGTCCAAGCCTAAATGATCCATAGTTGTAAATAGCATTATGCTTTAATAATAGTTATACCGTTGGAACTTTATGACATTTTAATGTTATTGTTTCTTAGCATGGTAATTTATATTTAACTTGTTCAAATCACAAATGTGTGTATTTGTTAATAAATTATTGAATAGTTTCCAATAAAGTAATAAACCCGTCGCAACAACTAAGTTATTTGTTGGGGTTTTTTCAACTAAGTTATGTGTTACAACTTGTGTTTTATCCAACAAGAGTAAGGATTTGTTCAACAACTTAATCACTTGGGTTTACGTATACTACAATTGTTGCAATGCTTCTACACACGACTATAGCCGCCGCAGTCAGATACTACGGTTAAAAGATAATACTGTGGTTCATCCATATTTAATGATCAACTACTCGATTCACCCATATTTAGTGATAAATAAAGGAAATCAACCATATTTAGTGATAAACAATGAAATACTTAATCAATTTGATGTATTTGGGTCAAGAAAAGGATCTCCTAAGTCAGTATGCACTAAATCGAGTGATCATTAGAGTGAATTGATGTCAACTACTCGATTCACCCATATTTAGTGATAAACAAAGGAAATCAACCATATTTAGTGATAAACAATGAAATACTTAATCAATTTGATGTGTTTTGAGTCGAAGAAAGAGGATCTCCTAAGTCAAGATGAACTAAATCGAGTGATCATTAGAGTGAATTGATGTCAACTACTCGATTCACCCATATTTAGTGATAAACAAAGGAAACCAACCATATTTAGTGATAAACAATGGAATACTTAATCAATTTGATGTGTTTTGAGTCAAGAAAGAGGATCTCCTAAGTCAGTATGAACTAAATCGAGCGATCATTAGAGTGAATTGATGTCAACTACTCGATTCACCCATATTTAGTGATAAACAAAGGAAATCAACCATATTTAGTGATAAACAATGGAATACTTAATCAATTTGATGTGTTTTGAGTCAGCAAAGAGGATCTCCTAAGTCAAGATGAACTAAATCGAGTGATCATTAGAGTGAATTGATGTCAACTACTCGATTCACCCATATTTAGTGATAAACAAAGGAAATCAACCATATTTAGTGATAAACAATGGAATACTTAATCAATTTGATGTGTTTTGAGTCAGCAAAGAGGATCTCCTAAGTCAGTATGTACTAAATCGAGTGATCATTAGAGTGGATTGATGTCAACTACTCGATTCACCCATATTTAGTGATAAACAATGGAATACTTAATCAATTTGATGTTTTGAGTCAAGCAAAGAGGATCTCTAAGTCAAGATGAACTAAATCGAGTGATCATTAGAGTGAATTGATGTCAACTACTCGATTCACAACGCAAGTACATTGTTGCAACAACTAAGTAAATTGTTGCAATGTATCCATACGTTCCAACAGATTCTCTACTTGTTGCAACATCTTCAGCAGTTGTTGGATTATTTGCAACAGAAGATCCATATGTTCCAACAGATTCCTTAATTGTTGCATTTTGCACTAGTTGTTTTATTTTTACCAACAATTTAGGTATTTGTTCCAACATATCTGTCACTTGCGTAAAACTACTGAAACAACTTAAACAATATATATGGTACCGAGCATAGAATATATATTTAACAAATTTACATAATGTGTTCATCCACCATAATTCAAACGCAATCAAAATATGAGAGAAATTGTTTAATGCAAACATAGTTTAAGAGAAATTGTTTGTCCCCACATTAGGCTCCAACACCTTATCAATAATTCCACAAGCCCACCTCCATTGCATCCTCTCCACAAGATTGTCACTCAATAAGGTATCGGGCTTGGTCATATTCGTGCGGTAAGCAAAGCTTCAACAAAAGCAAGTGACCAGGAAGCACATGCCTCCTATCGTCCTCATTTCTGGGATATCCTTCTTCCGATCATACTTCCATGGTTCATTCAAGAACTTTTCGTAAGTGTGAGAACATGCCACTCGCTTTAGCAACTGGGAAAAGATCTAATAACTACCGTACGTGCGAAGAAATCATCGTCCGCATTACATGGGATGTCGCAATCATAAACATTTACGATACCCTCCCTCAATGATGATCTCAATAGTGACAAAATGGTTGTCATTAGTATTCATGACAGCTATGATCCTTTTGGCACCAATCCACTCGCAAACCCACCGGGTAGGCACAACACCGGGAAAGTAAGACCATCATCGTCCCACCTAAAGAGAGCAAGTCTTTGATCATAGGGCACGGCACCCACATTTGTAGACCATCGGACAACCCTAAGTGCCTGTTGCGACAGTGATGGTAGAGTTGAGGTCCATGATTCTATCGAGGAATCATAGTGCTCGTGAAATTAAGTCATTTCATACGCATCGGCCAGAAATAAGATTTCATCTATATACTCGCAGTAAAAATATCAAAACAAATACCAATTGCTGCAACAGTAGTTGTAGTTGTTGAAACAACTAGTGAGCTTGTCGCAACAGTTATTCACTTGTTGGAACAACTACTTAACAAGTTGCAACAAGTTAGTATCTTGTTGTAACAACTAGTTAACTTGTTGCAACAAGTTCACCGAATTACATGACTTGTTCAAACAAAGATGACCGAATCATATACATATATATAAGTTGTCGAAACTTACCCAATCCTCCCACCATTCGTGCATGTTTGTCATAACCTTGAAGTCTTCTCGCCCCAAATTCAGCGCATCGAGTATAGTGCTCTCCCACCCTTTTTGGATTTGATCAAGGTTTCAACTTTTTTTTTTGGGGGGTTTACACGCTTTGAAGATATCAACTTTTTTCAAAGACTCTCGTGGTACAACTTCAGCAAGTGTAGAGTAGCAATAGACTTCGGAGTACTTGTTTTCCTTGCTCTACAATCAGCAAGTGCCTTGGAAAATTGTTTTTGCCCTCTTGCGAATCCCAATAGGAGTGTAGGGTGAGCTTAGCTTTTTGGATGGTCGGACACCCTCTTGGACATCAAACTCTTTATAGCCGAATTCGTATCTTTGTGGGTCGAAGCAACTCTTCAACCTTATTTATCAAACCCTCCATTTTCAGCCTGCAAGTACTGCATTCACAAGCACAAGAATACACCTTGGAGGAACCGGCACCAACTGAAGAATATCTACCCAACCTATAAGGGATATCTGTGGTCTGCCCACCGCCACCACTGGGGAGTATCATCCACCAACTCCACCACCAACTCCATCACCACCACCATCATCATCTCTTCTTTTATCAGCAAGACCTTCCATCGCTTGTCTTGCAACATCAACAATAATATTCATATCAACAGATCACCAAGACCAAGACCAAGACCAAACACCGGCATCACCGGCACCATCACCAACAAAGATTAACATCACCATCACCATCACCATCACCACCACCACCACCATCAACAACACCCCTTATGATGGTTGTGGCTCCCATCCAATTCTTTCTTTATCTGATCAATCAATTCATACTGTACGTATTCCCTGGTGCCCTAAACTAACAAGACATGGCACCTCTCGTTTGTCGGGATAAGCCTGGGTGCACAACCTACAATAAACAAACAGATATATTCAACCAATAAGTGTGTAATCATTGAACAACCCCAACATATATTTCAACAACCTCCTAGGTTGTTGCGGATATTCTTTAGTTTTGGAAAAACCAAAACATTTCTGCAGCCTTTCCTCTCCGCAACTATTGTGATATTTTCCAACAGATTGTGAACTTTGTTGTAACAATCGAGTAAGTTGTTCCAACATCTTAGGAGTTGTTGCAACATAATCACTATCATCCGTTGGAAAATGTCAGCTTGCCGCAACTTCCTCAAGAATCGTTTTGATTTTTCCAACATATTTTAAGGTTGTTGCAGCAGATAAATGTATCTGTCGCAACAAGTAATTACTTGTTATAAAATTATTCAGGGATATTTTCTAACAGATTCTGACTTACTGCTTCCTTGGGGGGGTTAAAAGGATCAAGATTCATTTTTTTTATTGCTGTTTTTGGTAGTCAACCATCTGAGGATCCTTGGAAAACAAACTTCTTCCGAATAGTCCCTGACTTGACTTCGTAGGTGAGGAATGGCTTCAAATGCCCAAGCCTAGAAAAATTATGCCACAAAAAATCGGAATAATCAATGAAGGAAAATAATTAAAAAGATAAAACATTGAAGAAAGAAAGTTTACCATGAAGGCCCAAGGGAAGCCATAGATGTTGGAAGTCTTCACATTAGGGTTCAAAGCTTTGCACAAATATTCAACGAATCAACTTAAAACTTTTATGACCACGACGGATAGTTATTGAATGCCTCATGATCCTCCGAGAGTTTAATCAAACCAAGTTCTATATTATTCTTTACATCCGCCCAAAAGAATAGAATTCACAAACCAAACTAAGCACAATGGCTCCTTGTGCTTTCTTGAGATAGTTTCTCGACTTCAAGTCCCAGCAAATCCGCTAAGCTAGAGCTCTTTCCACAAACATCCACTAAATCCAAATCATCATCAACCTTGGCTTTGCCTTTCTTGGTCGCCCTTTGGATGACTTGGGTGTCTTGGCTCCCTTGGATGACTTGGGTGTCTTGGCTCCCTTCTTTAATGTAACTGTAGGAAGAGGCTGAGAAGGAGCATGACACCTCGATCCGTGATTATGGCAAACTTCTTGATGCAGAAACAAGGCGGCATGCCGCAGTAGTTTATCCATATCTCATCGCCTTTGCTGCAAATAATTCTTCGTTTGAGAAGACCATACACAATGGTCATTTGAAACCTTGCATTGTTGTCCTCAGGCAAATCTAGATACATGCCAAAACATGTGGCCCTAAAGAAATCCTCCAAGTCCTCCTCCTGAAGTATCTTCCTAAAGTAATCAAAGGGCTTGCCATGACTGATTTTACAACAAGATCACCATTCAAATCACCTAGTTTATCCATTGGCATCTGCACACGGAACTTCTCAATGCATCGAAAGTTTTGACAACTTCATCGATGGAAGGTCCGTCAATATCGGGCCCAATAGAAGAATCAATGAAATTTCGATCGCCGACCTTTCAAAAGATGCGGCTTTTATCCTCTTCATTTTCATCATTATTTACATCATGTTCTTCTTCTTCTTCTTCTTCTTCTTCTTCTTCTTCTTCTTCTTCTTCTTCTTCTTCTTCTTCTTCTTCTTCTTCTTCTTCTTCTTCTTCTTCATTGTTTTCTTCTTCTTCTTTATCTTCTTCTCTTTCTTCTTCTTTTTCTTCTTCTTCTTTATCTTCTTCTTTTTCTTCGGCTTCTTCTTCTTCTTCTTCTTCTTCTTCTTCTTCTTCTTCTTCTACTTGATCTTCTTTACTTTCTTGGCCAGAAACTCCTACTTGAGAGGTTTCCTGTTCAGCAGTTTGTTCAGAAAGAATATTTGCCCATTCGTCAAGAAGATCATCTAATAATGCCCCTTATATCTTTTACTAACTGGTATTTGATTTCTCCCCTTTTCTTTTTCGTGAAGACATTTTATCTGCACACAGGATATAAGCAAAAACACTTTCAATTGATTTGTGCACCATTTAAAGTAAACAAATAATGAATTTTTACAACAGCTGAAGCATATGTTGCAACAAGTGTGTAATATATTGGAACAACTCCATCATACGTTCCAACAACTTAATAAGTTGTTGCAACGGATTATACATCTGTTGGAAAATATCAATACGATTGTTGCGCTTCCTCGAATCGTATTGATTATTTCCAACGACGGATAATCGTCAGCAATAACAAAAAAGTTGTTGAAAACATATGATTGAGTTGTTCCTAACGGATATCAATGCGTTGGAAACCATCGAACGATTCTTTGCCGCAATTCTCGCAACTGTTTTAACAATTTTCAACAGATTTTAAATCTGTTGCAACAACATATTCACTTGCTGCAACAACCTCAGCAACTATTGTTTGGGTTTTTACCAACAGATTAGAAATACTGCGTGCATTACTCAATTTGTTGGGTAAAAAAAAAAAAAAAAAAAAAACTTGCCCTTTTTCCTAAGCCTTACAAGGACAACAACATCTATTTCTTTGTCGGGTGCAATATCGGGCATTACAAACACACAACAAGAAAATTGAACAAAATACACGAAAGTATAGACACACCGCCCATGTTCTTCCTCTTCTTCTTAACCAAAATTAATCATTTTCGTACTTTATTTCAAAACCCTAACTTTTGAACCGTAAAAAACATTTGTTTCAATACAAACACACAACCATCACAAGTTAAACAAAATAAACCAACCTCAATCCAAACAAGTGTCATCAGCTTGCCGCAACAACTTACTCAGCTGTTGGACAAAATCCAAAAAAAATTCAACCCCTTTTTTCGAAACCCGAAGGAGAACAAGAACACAAACAGTACTAAAAATCATAATTTCACAACCACATACACTATTTAACAACACAGAAACACCAACAAGTGGAACAAATAGAGCAAATACGGGTTTTGTAAGCCCAACAAGCCCTTTTTTCGAACTCCTAAGGAGAAAGAGAACACAAACAACACCAAAAATCAGAATTTCACAACCACATACACTATTTACAAACACACAAACTCCAACAACTCGAACAAATACAAGAAATAAGGGTTTCTCGAGGACTCGAACAACAAAATAAACAACATTGCGGACAAACCCATGTATTCTTCTTCTTCTCTCGACCAAAATCATCATTTTCTCATTTTGATTTCAAAACCACTAACTTTAAAAGAAGAAAATATTGAGTGATTTTACCCGAGAGAAAATGGAGAGAGCGAGCAGCTTCGTTGTTGAGTCTCGCTTTTGAAGAGGTTGATGACGGTTTGAAGAAGCACATTTAGCGGTTGAGATCGGTTCGTGGGTTTGAACTTGAAAGTTTGAAGAGCGTTGAGATGATCGTGTGTTTTGAATGAAGTTCGTGTGTTTTGATATGGACCGATGTTGAGTTTGAAATAAATGGGGGTTGGATTAAATGGTTCGGGGTCTTTTTTGTATTTTATAAAAGATTAACAAGTTTGGCAAAATACATTTTCAACCCCAATTTTCTTAATCCCAAATTTAATTGGGTTTTGACTTAATGTGGTCCCTACAAGTCACCTCTAGTAATTTCCAAACTTAAACGACACCTTCAGTTAATTCTTCGCACTTACTTTATGAAGCATGTTCTAAAAATTAGTGGCACTGAGATAGTAGCTATAATTGGTGGAGGTAGTTCTCTTGTCAGTTACTGTTGTTCAGTAGTTATCAAAGATGACGGATATACCGGGCCGGCTTAATAATATTGGAGGCCTAAAACCAAATTTCAGAAAGATGTTCTATTATTATTATTTTTTAAAAATGTTCATCATATGTATTTTTGTTTGAAGTCTACTTCTACAGCTTTTTTAGATGTGAAGTCACTAATTACTGTTTTCTAATATATTTGTTCTAACAATTCCTTTTCGATTGATAATATATGTAATCTAGATTAATTAGTTCTTCAAATTTTCTCTTTTTTCTCTTTTTGCATAGCTAGATTCATATTTTCTAATTGATATATTTAAATTGAATAAATTTTAATAATAACTAAAACAAGAATATATATATTTATGAAGTAAGAATATCAACAGTCACAAATTATCAAAAAAGATATATATATATATATAACCTTGCTCAAAAAGTGATAAGTTGACATAACGATATCAAATTAGTGTTGCATTGCTTCAATATAATGATTGCTTGTTGATGCTTGAAAATTAGAAAAAGACACCAAAAGCCCAATCTTGATCTTTTGGAAGAACACGCAGTAAGTTTTGGCGTCGTTTTGGAGTTGGGAGACTTTAGAATATTAAAAATAAGAATAGTGATAGGGTGAATGAAACAGGTAAATATAGGAATAATAATATGGGTCCATGTTAGTTGTTGGGATATAAATGAGGCATCTAAATAGGTATCACGTAAGGAAGAATACTACAATTACCTTATTAGTGCAACTCACTGACAGAAAAGAAGTTGTTTTTAGGAGGAAAATGGAATCTATCATGAAGAATCCGGGATGAAGACATAGACCCACAAAACTGTGAAAAGAGGGTAAGAGAGTGCCATCTGCAATGTTAACAGAATCTTTGATAGGTAAAGGAGGCAGACAAAAAAGCTAAAGATCTTTTTTCTTTCGCGCGAGAAGGAAAGCACTTTTTGGGGCTGACGGTAGGTTCCATATTAAAAGGTAAAAAGTTATTTACTTTCTTCCCGAAAATTTCTTTAGAAATTTAACCCGAAACAATACACACTATTTTTTCTTTCAAAAAAAATATATAGCATAAATTTAGAAAAAGTGGGCCCCGAACCGCTTGCTTTGTTTGCCTTATCGTTCAGCCGGTAGTGCGGATATATTGGTTGTTGGGGCTGATTGGCAATGGAGCTAGGTTGTTATTAGCGGTGATCCGGTGGAAGTCAGAGGGTGATTGTTGGTGGTGTAAGTGGTTGATGTGAAGGTTAACGGTAAAGGTGATTAGTGATGGTGACAGTTATAGGAAAAAATGGTTGGCGATTGAGCATCTGGCAAAGTGATATTGGGATCAACAATACGTCATTCGGAAGCTAACAAAGCAACCTTCTATGACGATAAAGAAAAACTATCAAAAGAGGTTTTATAACATTATACGAGTTTGTTCAATTGACCTACATATAAAAGCTAAAATAAAAGGTATAAAATTATGAAAAAATAATCTCCTCCTACGCCGGCTTAGGGACTACATTGTAAATGTTTTTGTTTGTGGTATGAGGAGGAGGACAAGAGCATGGCTGGTCCCAAAAATTTGATCAAATAAATATGAAAATTCTCGTCATAATTTATAATTCTTAAATATTAGTTTATATAATATAGAAAATCAAATGCATATAGACATTATCGATAACAGCTCCTTTCATATATATTAGTATGTAATTCACTACAAAGAAATGGATTCACGTTCCATTAGTAGCAAACTACGACTATGGCATACAACTCTCTAAATTGCTTACAGTATCCTTTGCTAAAACAGTTAACATCCGTAGCAAATAATGACCAAAATGAAATTCTAACAATCCTAACAAAATGATAACTTGTTAACTTGTATGATGTCTTCAACCCGCATCTTGACTAGCAAACTCTAGTCTTCACATGCTGTAAAAAGTGTAAGACAAAGTCCTTAAGAAAAACTATAAAATCAATAATTTTACTGTTGATTTAGTTAACAGAGATTTAACCACTCATCTAAAATTCAAATTCAATCAAATATAATTACCTCAGTTCAAAAGTTAAACATCAATGTACTAGGAGCTGCAAGAATACAAACAATAATAAATTAAACAGAAAGGACCAAATATACCGCTGTACTATTGGAAAAGGGCCAAATATACCCCTCATCATATTTTGGGTCCAAATATACCCTGCCGTTATACTATTGGTTCAAATATACTTCTCCTCCGTTAAAATTGTCTAAGGTGGACATCCTATCCTACGTGACACTGACATTTGATGAGGTGGATGCCACGTAATATTGCCACCTAGCACCCTAACCCATTTTACACCTCCACCCTAACCCATTTTACACCTCCCCTCTTCCACTACAAAATTTCCTTCCCCTCCATCACCATTACCGCCATATTATCCTCCGGTCCCAACAAGGTTCGCCACCTCCAATCCTAACTACAACTACCCTAATTCCATCCATAACTCAGCTCCGATCCTAAACCCTGCCCCTTTACCACCGTCATACGCCTCTGATAATATCCCACTATCAAGGTTACTAAGCAAAATCGAATCTGTAATAACAAGGCTACATACAGATAAAAGAAGGTTCTCAGAAACCATTCAGATAAAGGATAACATGATAGAGAAGGCAATTGGATAAACCTAATGATTCAAACAAGGTAGTTTCAGGTACCAATGTATAAATCCAACTTTAGCGATGGTAATAGTGGCAGTAATGGTGGAGAGGAAGAAAATGTTGGTGGTGGAAGAACAAATGGGGGGGAGGAGTAAAATGGGTTAGAGGTGCTGAGGTGGTAATGTCACTTGGAATCCACGTCATCAAATGTCAATGCCACATAGGATAGTGTAATTGAAAAGAACTAATGGGTATTAAACCTAAGAGAAAGAAAGATATGCAGTAAAGTAAGAGAGAAGATGATCCATTTCATTATTGAGTATAAACGAATGAGTACAAATATTTGATAGCTTCCCCTTATATACATCTAACTAAGTAATGACCCTTTAACTAATTAACTGCAATTAGGACTTCCGAACAATAATTGTGAAAAGACTTTTTTGCCCCTTTACTTCATGTGACACCTTTCTCTACACTCCCCCTCAAGCTAGGCAGTGCAAAGATATTATACAATCCTAGCTTGGAGCAAAGGTATTCATGTTATACTCTGTTCAGTCCTTTTGTTAAAATATCAGCAAGCTGATCATGTGTAGAAATGTATTATGTGGCAATCAACCAAGATCTTCTCTCTTATGTAGTGACAATCCACCTCTATGTGTTTAGATCTCTCGTGGTAAACAGATTTGTCACATTTGTAATGCAAACTTTGTCATTATATATCTTGACAGGTGTTGGAACTTCCCTGCCAATTTCTTTAAGTAATCCAAGTATCCATACTAGCTCAGTAACAGTGTTGGCAAGGCTTCTATACTCATCCTCAGCTGAGCTTCTAGACACAGTGGTTTGCTTCTTAGCTTTCCAAGTTATCAGAGATTCACCAATCTTTACTAAGTAACCTGAGACTGATTTTCTTGTCAATGGGCAAGCAACCCAATCTGCATCACAAAGAGGCTGTGACAGTAGGATACTTTAGCCAGGTTGATTCTTAATGTATCTTACAATTCTAATGGCTACTTCCATGTGTGATTTCTTTGGCCTTTTTAGAAACTGACTTAAATTCTTTACACTGAATGATATATTAGGTCTGATCGTTGTAAGATACAGTAATTTACCAATCAACCTCTGATAAGTACTCTGATCTGACAAATCTTCATCATCAGTGATCTTAGTTTGGTCACTGCTAGCTATGAAATCATCATACTCCTTAGTTGTTAACTTCACATTGTAGTCCAAAGGTGTAATTGTAGGTTTTGTTGCACTTCAACCTGTTTCAGATATGATTTCTAGGGCATATTTCCTTTGATGCATCAACATGCCTTGTTCAGTTCTAGCAAACTCAATTCTAAGGAAAAATTTCAGCTCACCTAAGTCTTTCATTTTGAAGGCTTTTTGTAATATTGTTTTTGTTTATTCAATCAACTTCAAACTGTCACCAGTGGTGAGCATGTCATCCACATAGACTAGAACTATAGTGATTCCCTCAGTAGATTTTTTTTAAGAAAAGAGAGTAATCATATTGACTCTGTTGGAACTGATCTCTTACCAATGCTTCAGTCAACTTAGCATTCCATTGTCTTGGGGCTTGTTTTAAGCCATATAATGATTTGATCAGTCTACATACCTTCTTCTCCCCCTGACTGACAAATTCTTGAGGAAGATCCATGTAAATTTCATCCTCTAAATGCCTTTGTAAGAAGGCATTGAATACATCCATTTGATGGATGTGCCACTTATTTGTTGGAGCTAGTGACAAATAAGTATTAATCGATTTTATCCTTACAAACCACGAAGAAACTACAAAGTTTGATACAGACGGATATTTTATTTCTTTAGAAGATATTGCTTTGATTCCATATGGGTGATTGTGGATAGACTTACAAAATTAGCTCATTTTCTACCTATTAGGAGTACGTACTCGACTGAAGATTATACAAAGCTTTATATCAAAGAGATAGTACGACTCCATGGTGTTCCAATATCCATTATCTCCGACAGAGGTGCGTAGTTTACAGCTAATTTCTGGAAGTCTTTCTAGAAGGGTTTGGGGACTCAGGTGAGTCTTAGCACAGCATTTCATCCCTAGACTGATGGACAGGCTGAGCATACCATTCAGACCCTCGAGGATATGCTACGGGCAAGTGTACTAGACTTCGGAGGTAGTTGGGAAGATCATTTACCGCTCATTGAGTTTGCATATAATAATAGTTATCATTCCAGTATCCAGATGGCCCCGTATAAGACTTTATATGGGCGCAAGTGTAGATCACCAATTGGATGGTTCGAAGTGGGCGAGACCAAGTTAGTAGGGCAATCTCTTGAAGTATGCCAGCTTTCGGTACTACTCTAATCGGCCTCGTTCTATAAGATAAGAATAACTCAACGGTAGACAAAGTTAGTTACTTGGATATAAATGTAAAAACAAGATATTGCAAGCTTTAAATACCAATGTGCGATATCTTGTTTGAGAAATGAGATGCGCAAGTAAGTTCAAACACGATGGGTGCACTCGGCTGGGATGATACACAATATAACACTACTAGTTCGTGAAGTTTTGCATTTCCAAAAGGAAAATTACAGAAAAATACCATTCAACCATCTAGTTTACATATATATATATATATATATATATATATATATGTAATGTATATAGTATATGTATATATAAACTCTCTCTCTCTCTCTCTCGATATATATATATATATAGGCACAGACACACACATACCTATACAGCCGAGGTTTATAAATAGTGTATACTTCAGTCATGTTTGGTAAACTAGTTGGCTGAAGAGTACATTTACGTAAGTTTCCTATTCCAAAACTAAGCATGCATGAAAAGTCCTTGTGGCTAGCCGTAATTAAGCCCAGGCAAATAGGGTGATTCCTTACTTCACCTTAATAAAAATCAATTGTCATTAAAAAGAACTACTTTAGCTTATCTCTATTATTTTAAAAGCATGAATATGAATGTTGGTTGACCAAAATATCATTTAAATATTGAACGACTTTCATACCTTTAACGAGCTCCAATCCTATTTCTTTTGAACATACTTCTCCAAAAACATAAACTATAAACCTAAAAGCACGTTTGTACTATTCTTTAGGGACAATCCTATTACTACAACGAAGTAGGAACTAACTATATTATTAAGTAGATTAGGAACATATTTAAAGTTACAAAATTAAATCTATTAACATAAATACTCCTTTGCACATGAGTAGGTAATACTTCTTAGACATACTTTAATAGGCTTAGGTGTTATTATGTTTGATCTTAAAAATAAAATAAAAGTCATTAAATTAAAGTACTTTTTTCAAGACAACCAATAAAATAAATATTACAATGTTGGATAAAACAATTATTTTGAGAATTTGATTCAATATCAAGAACTTTGAATTCCAAATTAACTAATAACATAATATTACTAAATTAACATAATAAAATTCGGATTGGCTGGGTTACTTATGGGTTGAGTCTAATATGGGAACTAACTATATTATTAAGTAGATTAGGAACATATTTAAAGTTAGAAAATTAAATCTATTAACATAAATACTCCTTTACACATGAGTAGGTAATACTTATTAGACATATTTTAATAGGCTTAGGTGTTATTATGTTTGATCTTTAAAATAAAATAAGAGTCATTAAACTAAAGTATTTTTTCAAGACAACGAACAAAATAAATATAACAATGTTGAATAAAAAAATTATTTTGAGAACTTTCTCCGATATCAAGGACTTTGAATTCCAAATTAACTAATAACATAATATTAAAAAATTAACATAATAAAATTCGGATTGGCCGTGTTACTTAAGGGTTGGATCTAATATATATCTATGTGGGCCAATAACTCAGTACCACACTAAAGTCATACGTATGACATCTTATAATTCCATTAAAATGAGGGCCATTTTTAACCATAAAGGGCATTTGGGGTTCAATAGGTGGAAGAAGGGGCATTTTTAACCTGAAAACTAATGTTAAGGGAATAGAAGTCCAACAAGTGGAAAGAGGAAAAATTTAAACAATTTTCAATACATTAGAGGCTTTTTTAACCCTTTCTGTTTCTCATTTAATGGTATTTCACATAGGTAAAAAACCGAGTGAATATTAATCGACTTTTATGCCCTTCAACATTATAATATTTTGTAAGAAAATTATTCCGTATTGGATAAAATTGAAATATTTGATAATTCTAGAATATATATAAGTTGAAAGTTTATTATTTTAGGTATGCATTTCATAGTATATGACGCAAGATATATTCATGCAAAGCACGAACATAGGGACTAGTTAAAATAAACTACATTTAAGGTTAAAAACTGTGATCCTGTCGACTAATTGGATGTCCCTAGAATTGGTCATCATCGAACCTCCTATTTACGATATTTTAGTGAACATTCAATTACCACCATAATTACGAGCATACATGCCTCAAAGTATGAAAAGAATATAACACTGTTTTTTCCGCCATTAAAGGCATTGCACAAATTCTTAGAAAATAAAGTGGCACTAGGAGTGTGTTTGGTACCGAGGAAAACATTTTTCAGAAAAGGTTTATTAATTTTTTCATGTTTGGTTGATCAAAAGTTTTTGCAAACATTTTCTTTAAGAAAACAAGTTGTTTAAAAACAAACAAAACAACTTTCCCAATGTAAATAGGGAAAACAAATTTCATAAATGGTAATTTCACATTAATTGTCCCCTCTCCCATCACCCAACACACTCGCCTCCTCACCCCAACCCCCACCCCATGGCCCCCATACCCACCCCCACACTCCTAGCATTCGCCTCCCATATAGTGTTTGCTAAACTATATAGAAATACTTTTGGATAATATTTCTGCTTACTAACCAAATTTCAAAAAATAAATAAGAAACTCACTTATTTTCAAAGAAATATTTTTCATGGAAAATATCTTCATCCGTGCCAAACACACGATAGAGGAATTTTGACGACTTAGTTGGAAAAAAGGTAGGGCATGAGAACGAGAGTGATTTTGGTTTTTTGACGCTTTTCTATGGGTTAGATAAGGTTTACAACTTGCATTAATTGGTAGACCCAGAAATGCTTCCGTGTGCCATAAGTACGTTGATCTCATCCCATATCCGTTGTTTGGAGTTCTCACATGGACCGCTGAAATTAAATATTCTTTTCTTGAAAACATAGCTCAAGATTGTAGCTATCTTGTTTGAGGTTAATTTCCTTTTTCTGCTGGCCTTTAGAATCTACATATATATGCTTATTAGTTTATTGGAAACTTTACTCACACCACTTTGTAAAATTAAAGCATGTTCTAGGATAAATATCTTGTTTGAGGTTAATTTCCTTTTTCTGCTGGCCTTTAGAATCTACATATATATGCTTATTAGTTTATTGGAAACTTTACTCACACCACTTTGTAAAATTAAAGCATGTTCTAGGATAAATATCTTGTTTGAGGTTAATTTCCCTTTTCTGCTGGCCTTTAGAATCTACATATATATGCTTATTAGTTTATTGGAAATTTTGCTCACACCACTTTGTAAAATTAATGCATGTTCTTGGATAAATATTTTATTATTATATAAATAAACGCTCAAGCTCATATCATTAGTTTGACTAAAACTAATTGCTCATTCCGTCTCCTAAAATGAGTGTACTATCAGGCTATCCTTAATTAAAACAAAATCATCCTTCAGTATTGCTACTCCCTTCGTCCCAAAAAGGTTGTCCCAAAAAAATTGGCACGTTTCTATATTTAGAAATAATTTAACTTTATGAGACGATTTACAGTCACACAAATATTTAAGGATTATTTTGGACTACACATTTCAAAAGTTTTCCTTTACTTCATAAACTCTGTGCCAAGTCAGACTAAAGCAATCTCTTTGGGACGAAGGAAGTACTTCCTAAAGTTATATTTGTATATTTTTGGGAAAAAACTGTAAACAAAAAGGTATGTTTAAATACAATGTTTGTTTTGATTGTTACTTAAATTTATCGTATCATATGTATTGTTAAATCCATCGTTATGTAATAACAAACACACCCATTTTATATATGTAACGAATAATTTGGTATGATCGCGTCGTTACCTTATTTTTTCTTATTTTTTTCTTTGCTTATTATCCAATAATCTGATTTTATCATTTACCCTACCTTTTTATAATAGCTCTACTCCGTACCTCCTTTTCTTGTAAGTATATCCTTCAAATTGGTGATGTTTTGACATTATATAATGACGGGAAACGATACAATCTATCCAAAAGTTATATCTTTCAAAACAATACTGTACAATAAAATCAGTGGCGGAGCCAGGATTTTAACTAAGGGGGTTCAAAAATATAAAGAAGTAGACAAACGAAGAATCTAAAAGGATTCAACATCTACTATATATATATAAAAAAAATATTTTTTACCTTATATATATAGTGTAATTTTTCGCCAAAGGGGGTTCAAACCCCCTTTAGCCCTTACTGGCTCCGCCCCTGAACACAATACAATACAACACATTATAATATAATACGATACGTCATAAAACGATATGTAAAAAGGTGTTAGGAGCAACGCGTGACGTCCATTACGCACGTACGTCAATGGAGTGTTCATATTCTTACTCGATACATGTGAATTTTGAAGGCAAATTTGTATACGGGAAAACCGGATATGATCCCGACCGGTTGTAAGGTTCACCGGTGATGGAAGAGGGACGAGAACACACCGGATGCTACCCGGTCCTTTTCTGGGAAAACGCCTATACCAGAGTTGAACGAGTCTGTCTTCCCCGTGATCGAAACGGCCGCATCCTCCGATTCGAGCATTCGTGGCCGTTGACCCGAATGGCCGTTGGTCCGAATAACCGCGAATGGGAACTACGCGCTAGTGACGTGCCGGCCACGGCGGCCACCGCCAAACGTGTGTCGACGGCGCCGTCGGTCCAATCCCACCAAATCGTGCAGATCTCGTCCTTGAAATTATTAGTTTATTGGTTCACAATTGTATGAGACTTGAAGAAGTTACACTATAACAGGGCATATCCTCACCCCTTAAGGGGGTTGCTTCCTTGACTTCTCCAAGAACACTTGTAATAGAATAGATCATATATATACAATCTTTCCTTCAGTTTCTAATTCGGCCAAGGCTATTTTGTTCAAGTTTATGGTGTGATTTAATCCATCAAGTACTCCATACTGTCCATACGCGATTATATTCGCAAACAAATCGCCACTATTAGCCATTTCACTAGAGAACTCTTGAATATCTACTCTCTCCATTTCATACATACCAAGATCCAAGCACATATCCTATACCCACTTACAAATTCAATTGATTATCCGATTTCGGGGTAAACAAGCGCCCACCGCGGGGCTAGGATAATAGTTCTTAGTCTTGATTTTATCAAACTCATCTAAATCGTAACGCCTATGGCTGACGTCGGACAATCTGGTCACGTTAATAACACCGAAATTGTGGCAGAAAATGAGGGGAGCGAACCACGGGGACTACCAAATCCTGCTGACCCGAACCCCATTAACTCGAGGGAGGCTCAATCGACAAAACACACCGTGGATCAAGAGAATGCCGCCTACCGGCCACCGATCCTCTAAGAACCCATAACTCCGTCACATTGTCTCGACCCAAAGCTGCAGGAACCGGAGGCACCAAATGACGGCATTAATTTACGTACGATTTTCGAGATGTTGTAGGAACAAAGAGCGAATTGCCGAGCAAGGAATGGCGATTGCCCTGGTTGCAAAGTGGTCGAGGGGAAGTTCGGGCCGGAAAAAGGCTAAGGGAGTACGGGGAAATTGGAAGGAACGAGCCACGGATGGTCGAGAGTAATGATTCTCGGGCGTTCCTCCACCGGTCCCGAAGATGCTTCGAGACTTTGGCAAACGGCGGATTCGACCGAAGGTCGAGACATACAATTCTCGGGGGACCGGATACCGGGGGCTCCACCTTTCTTCGAAGGCGGGGCCGAATTCGAAAGGTACATCCAAAGGCCTTTTCCACCGAGCGCGCCCCCGAACCCATCCCGAAGAGGTTCAAAATGCCCGACATCCGTAAGTACAACGGCACCACGAACCCGCACGAGCACGTGACCTCATATACTTGCGCCATAAAAGGCAATGATACGTGGAAGAAGATGAAATTGAGTCGGTATTCCGAAAAAAATTTAGGGAAACTCTATCGAAGCGGAGCGCGACACGGTACGACCATCTACCCGAGCACTCGATCACTTCGTTCGAAACGTCGGGTCGACGCCTTCGTAAAGGCTCTCCCCGTAAAATTGAAGGGGGACAGAGGTTTTAGAAGCCCAGGGAAAGGGGTTTTGAACAAATCCGAATCATCTAAAAAAGGGTTTCGGCCATCTCGCCCCCGGGGCGATCAAATTTGGCGGAAAAAACCAGGAAGAATGGCCACCCGGGTGGGGAAGCGGGCGCCGGTTTAAAAGGGGGGGTCGTTTGGGACGGGAAATTCCCGGTAAAGGCCCCCCGGGGGTTTGGTCAAATTAAAGTCGGTCCTGGATCTTGTCCGGGCCTGGCCGTCCCGTTGGGGGGCGAAACCCCGGAGGTCCCCCGGCGGGATCCGAGAGGTTTTGGGAAAATCACGGGACCCAAATTTAATCGGGATTGCCGCCCGGGGGAAAGGGGGGTAGCCGGGGAAAAACTGAAACCCGAGCCGGGGGGTTTATGAAGGTAACATAATAACCAATAGGGTTATGGAAGTGTTTTGAAAACTAATCAAATCAAAAAAATGTCTTTGGGCAAAAAAGG
>NW_026720476.1:0-10367 GCF_029784015.1 Lycium ferocissimum
ATATTAAAAGGTATTATGGCACTTTAATCTCAAATCAACTTTAAAATAGCCACCTTCTTGAAAAACAAATACATTTCAAACAAAACATTCATATATACAAGTTCTTAGACGAGGCGCTCCAAACGTATTAAACGAATCGATCCAAACAAAGTATGAGCTAAGCATGAACAAAATTACTTACTTAAACATAACAATTTTATATTCTTTATGAATAACATGTATAAAAGGATGACAATTTTTATATACTCTTTTTGCAAACAAAATATACCATCCTTATAAAGGGAGATTATTTTATCCGGCTATTATAAATCCGAATCTATGTACCCTATATATAAAGGGAATATGTTCAAACTCTTTTTCTCAAAATGATATGCAAAATGACAAGATAATAAACAATAAATAAACAGTTCATGCAAATACTCATACATTGGAATTTGAAGGTTCACTGTATAGTACGGATCCTTAATACCGGGATACCTAACACTTTTTCCAGGGGATCATCAGAATCCTTACTTGGAACTCTGGATTATGAAAGATTTTCACGGTATTTGAATAAACCTTTCACTCTTGGTTATCCTAATTTCCTAAAAATTAGGTGGCGACTCTTAAAAAACAAAGTCCGAAAGAAAGCACCAAAAAGTTCCGCAGCTTTTTCGAGAGCCTTAACCCCACCCGTGAAAATGCTAACCATTACACCATGTACCTCACAACTCCGGAAACAACATCGCAAACCTGCTACTTATGATTCCGGCAAAAGCCTCAAGAATCGCTACACACAACCTCGATTCGGGGACAACCACCGGATATTGGTCCTCATATCACTCTCATCCAACTAAGCCCAAATTTCAACGTTGTTTCCTTAAGTATCATCAATGTATCAACAAAAGATATCATGAAGGATGAGAATGCGTGCAATGTATGAGTTCAATGTCAATAATCAAGTCAATATCACAAGTACCACGCATGGGCACACCAACAATACCATGAAAAAGGCTACACAATAAGCCATAATAGGGAACCTTTATCCTTATTATCGAAGATATTACGACAAGTAAAGATCTTGCAATGTCACAGTGAATGTGTCAATAGTCTCAATAATACCATTTTCTGCGGTGACTGAGCCATGGCACCAAAAGAACAAGATAAGTCGTAACACAGTAGGTGCTTCAACACGATCACCTAGCAGGGCCCGACCTAAGACAATATCGACTCGACTTAAATACGGATGTTTTACATATATACGACTATATCGTCTAAATATATGCTTCGCTAAACGAAGTCTCGCCATAGGGTAAACCGTAACCTGCACGGAAGGCCGAGCAACAATATCACCCACGACAATCGTACCTTAGCCTTTCCTTTCCTTTTTGAGCCTCGCATCAAGAAAGTCTAAGCATATTCGAATCATGGAATTAGAATCAAGAAGAACATCAAACGAACCCTATTTCTATTCAAAAGACCTAAATCCCCAACCTATGGAATAGGTTTTATGAACTAGAAGGGTGAAATTAGGAATCTAAAGCTCCTAACATGAAATTAAACCTCTGAGGTGATCAATTCCCATCAATAGCAAGCTATAAGAAACAACAATTCACTCAATTTCGCATTCTAAGCAAAACCCCAAATTTGGGTATGAACCACTAACTTCTAATTCCATTAATTAGCCACTAATTAGGAAAAAGTTATGAAATAAAGGATTCTAATCATCAATTCAATGCTTTAAAGAAGCTAACCAACAACAAAATCATGATTTAGAAGCCTAGAAAGAATAACTCGGTAAACCCTACTTTTAATCTTTAATCCCTTAATGAACTAGCAAGATAAATGGATTCTACGTAGATTAAGGACAATGGAATAGTAAAGGATTAAAAGAACTTACCACTAAGAATTTCCTCCAAAAATACCTAGATTTTCTCTAATAGCTCGCATTTGAAAAAAAAATAGTAATAAATAAGAGACTAAGGGCTTTTAATACACAATTAATTAAATAACCAAATTGATGCCGTTTATAACGACGGTGGGATACAGCTGACGTGTCTCGGACACGCCGTGACTCGGTCCCAATGTACGGCCGCCGTGGCGGCCCATCCGACTCACCGTAAGCCAATCACTATGTGCAGGCCGATGAGAGCTAAAGCGCACACTAGCACTAGATTTCCCTAAAAATAATCTCAATCTCAATCAGAAATCTCGACTAATACGGGAGCCATGTTGCTCACAAACCACATACACGGACACGCGTAAATACTCCTTACGAATGCACTCGTGGACTCCAAAATTCCCAACGGATGTCTCGTTGACCAAGCCAACCCTTGATACGCCAATTCCAACTTCCCGACTCAGTCCCAAAATGCACCCGAGTGCATTGGGAGAACCGAATCTAGATATGCCAAGTTCTAAATGATCATCCGGACCTCTCGAAATCGATGAATTTTCAAAAAATGTCCGTTTACCACAAATTTCAACTATGCGTCAACTTTTTTTTTTTTTCTTCAAAGCCCAAATTTCACAAAAAGTCGCTCGAATCAAATCTAAACACCTCGAGAAGTGTGTCATTGATCTCCTCAAGTCAAATGTCTTCGAAAGGAATATAATGACCAAGCAAGTTGTTACACCCGATACCAATTAAACGATCACTCGTCCTCGAGCGAAGAATGGAAAAGAAGGGAGAAGTACCCGAACCGGCCGAACAACCGGGGGTATCGGCTACGCACATCGGACTCGCCTCCTAAGTAGCCTCCTAAATAGGACGATGCTTCCATTGCACCTTCGCGAAGCAATCTTCTTGACCTCAACTTTCGAACTCGCTTATCCAAAATGAATAATAGGCTCCTCCTCATATGTCAAAATCTAGTCAAGCAATATCGAATCCCAATGAACAAGTAAGTACCGTCGTATGGTACTTCAAAGATAGAAACATGGAAAACCGGATGAACTCCCACCAAGCCTTGCCGCAAGGCCAACTCATAATCAACATCGCCCACATGGTCAAGAATCTCAAATGGCCCAATATACCCCCTTGGACTCAACTTGCCTAACTTCCCAAACCTCATAACACCCTTCATGGGAGAAATATTTAATAGAACTTAGTCACCAACGACAAACTCTAGATCCTGATCTTCCGGTTCGCATACATCTTCTCGTCGACTATGAGTCGCCAAAAGCTTGGCCTCGAATAACCCCGACTTTCTTAAGAGACTCTCTCAATAGATTCGTACCCCTAAGGTCGAACCTCAAATGTATCAAACCATCCAACCGGAGACCTACATCTCCTACCATACAATGCCTCAAAAGGCGCCATGTCGATACCGAGTGATAACCGTTGTTGTATGCAAACTCGCCAACGGCAAGCGCTAATCCCAATTGTAAAACCTCATACCCTCACTAGCTTACATTCATGATTTGGGGACATGGAAACCAAGGCAAAAGTGTTAGAATTGGAGAATCTGGCCTCAGGACATCAATTGTACATTTTACGACCAAAGTACGAGCCATACAATGGTGGACATATAAAGGAGGGGACTGGCAGAGAGCATTGAGACCTTTTAACCCAAGGCACGGAAAAGTGCGGACCGTACTTTGAAGTACGGGATGTACCTTGAGCCCGTACTTCCTCCATCGAAATTAAAATATCACTGGAAGTTTGACCAAATGTACGGCCACGATGTATGGGCCGTACTTTGAAGTACGGGACGTACATTTAGGACGTGCTTCTCCCGCATCTGCGTAACCTTTAAATACGAGGGTTCAGTTCTATTTTTCACTTTTCACATTCCCTCTAGCCCTAGGACGAAATCTTCACATCCATCCATTGAAATTCACCAAGGTAAGTTATTCCAAGCCATCTCAAGTTAATTCTAGCATGTATCCATGATTCCTAAACAAGAATTCAATCCTTTTAACTTAGAGTTTTCAAGAAAACCCATTTAAGGGATTCAAGACTAAAGCTTTGGGATTCTTCTACAAGTTCAGATTTTTATTACGAGTTTGGAGTATTACCAGGTATGTAAGGTTACTATCTACTAGTGGGAACATCGTTGTTCTTCCCCACATCGCTTGTTCCATAAAATATGAGGTTATACGAAAACTAGTATTTTTAACCATGCACATGATAACCTTAGATCCATGTACCATGCTATACTAAGTATGGAAGTATTATTAATCCATTATTGAGTTCTTGATATTTCATTATGATTATTAAGAATCCGTCCGTAATCCATGAAAACCCATACTTTGCATTCCATGGGTTCTTACATGCAACTTATAATATATTATGTTTATTTTCAAGAAAATACTCTACATGCTTTACACGTTTTCATGCAAGAATACTATGAAATGATATCCATGTACATGCAAGTTATGATTTATGAAAGCCATGGGCGACGAGTGCAGCCATTTTCCATGTTCATGTTTTTGGGAGTTGCACAAATTACCGAGAAGGCTCGATAGCCTCGAAACTATGTTTTCCACCGTAGGATAAGGATCGCTCCGCCCATGTTTAGGACGATTCCTTCATATTTTCCCCATTGAGGGATTTGGATCCATTCATGCCATGTTTATGTCTTGTACCCCGGTAAGGTACAAAATGGCTTAGCTGATCGGGCAGAGATCAGATGCCACGTGCTAACGTGGTGGTTACATGTCGGTCATACTAATTCTCTCCCATAGATATTTTACTCATGTTATTTATATATGTATCCATGTCCATGCTCACAACCAGGTTTCTGGGCGGTTTAGCTTTATCATTGGATTTCATGTGCCATGCTTATTCTTTCGGCTTTACATATCAGCATTCAACGTCGTACGTGCCCTTTTATTTGCTCGGGGACCTACATTTCATGATGCAGCGCGGATTTACAGGATAATGCATCTTCTCATAGGACGTGCTTGTATCATCCTATTGTTGAGCCCCATCTCTTTCGGGGTTTAGTCACCATTTATCCTACAGTAGTTATGCATTAAAGGTGCGGGGGGCCTTGTTCCAAAGAATTATGATTTCCATTTCGTACTCATGATAGAGGTTTCATAGACTAGACAAGTCAGATATGTTATGTCAGCTATTCAGAGTTGTTTAGCCATTTTTGGCTTGATTCATGATATTTCCGTATTCATGTTTTGAATGAGTATTTTATAAATTTTTATGACTTCATGTGTTTTCTTAAAGCCCATCATGTTTCGTGTTTTATTCCGCTCATGTATGCCTCATAATGATTCAAATAAGCTATGTGGTTCGCTCGGTCACATGCGAAGGCGCCGAGTGCCGTGTCTCGCCTAGGATATGGTTCGGGGCGTGACACCAATGACCACCAAAATCAATAACATAAGCTCTAAACATATCCTCGAGCACCTGAATGGTCCGCTCTGGACCGTCCATCGGTCCGGGGGCAGAAAGCTGTACTAAGGTCCAATCGGGTACCCAACTCCTCATGAAAAGCCTTCCAGAAATAGGAAGTGAAGATAGTACCCCGATCGTATATGATAGAAATAGGAACCCCATGCAATCTCATAATATCACGAATGTACAACTTGGCTAACTTCTCCCCAAAGTATAGGAAATCGAACCGGAACGAAGCCCACCATCCGATTCTTCGGTGCTCATACTTGCCGACAATTACCACACTTAGCCACAAAATCGCTATATCCCTCTTCATCCGACGCCACCAATAGCGCTCAAATCATGATACATCTTAGTCGCCCTGGACGAATGGAATATCGAGAGCTATGGGCTTCTTACCAAGATCAATTGAATCAAATCACCAACACGAGGAACGCACATGCTCTTAATCCTCAAAGTTCCCTCGACTCAATCATGGCCTCCTTGGCCTTATCCCTCGAACCTTATCTCGAATCTTGCTCAACCGAGCATCCTCAAACCGATGAGTCCCCGATCCGATCGAATAGGAAGATCCGGTTCACACAAGCCAAAACTCGCTTGGGCCGAGATATCAAGATGGACGAAATTGTGGCCGCAGTCCGAACCTCCATGGCCAACGGACACTCGTAAACAATCAAACGAACTAAACTCCCCATACTCACCGCCTTGCGACTCGGCATCGCAACCACATGGCTTTCCCCGGATGATAAAGAATAATGTAGATGTTATAGTACTTCGTGAGCTCCATCCATCGGTGCGCCCGGAATTAAGATCTCACTAGTAAACACATGCCGAAGGCTACGGTGATCGATGAAAACCTCACAATCGACACCATACAAGTGATGCCTTCAAATCTTCAAAGCAAAGACCACGGCCACCCAACAACTCCAAATCATAGGTGTAGTAATTATTCTCATGGATCTTCAACTGACAGGAAGCATAGGCTATAACTCTACCCTCTTGCTTCAATACATCACCTAAAACTATACGGGATGCATCACAATAGATCGCAAAATCCTTGCCCTCCATGGGTAATGCTAAAATTGGGGGTGAAGTCAAAAAAATCTTGAGCTTTTGAAAGCTCTCCTCACAATTATCGGACCACTGGAAGGGATCATCATTAAGAGTCAATCTGGTCAAAGACGAAGTAATAGAACAAAACTCTTCACTAATCTGTGATAGTAGTCGGCCAAACCCACAAAACTATAAATCTCTATCACGGTAGTGGGCTTCACCCACCCCTCTCACGCCTCCTCAATCTTCGAAGGATCAACCATGATCCCGTCCTTAGGACACAAATACGTTCAAGAATGCCACAACTCTAACCAAAACTCACACTTTGAAAACTTAGCAAACAAGTTATTCTTCTTCAACAACTAAAGTACGGTGTGATGATGGCTCTAATGCTCGTCTCTACTCTTGGAATACATCAAGATATCATCAATAAACACAATCACGAAGATGAGTCAAGGAATGACCTAAAGATGCCATTCATTAAAGTCATGAATGCAGCCGGGCATTGGTAAGCCCAAATGATATCATCAAAATCATAGTGTCCATATCTCGTCCGAAAGTTATCTTCAATATCCTCGCCCCGATCCTCAATCGGTGGTAGCCTCGAATGCAAGTCAATCTTCGAATATACCGAAGAACCCCGGTTCGGTCAAATAAATCATCAATACGAGGCATGGGACACTTGCTCTAAATAGTAACCTTGTTCAACTCGGCGATAATCAATACACATTTTCATAGATCCATATTTCTTCTTCACAAACAACATAGGAGCACCCCAAGGGGAGACACTCGGTTCAATGCATCCCTTGCTCAATAAATCCTGCAATTTCTCCTTAAGGTCTCTCAACTTGGCCGGTACCATTGAATATGGCGGAATAGAAATAGGGCAAGTGCTCAGATCCAAGTCAATACAGAAGTCAATGTCGCGATCGGGTGGCGTACCCTACAGATCAGTCGAGAATACCTCTGCGAAGTCGCTCACAATAAGAATAGACTCAAGGGGTGGAGATGCAACAGTAGTCTCATGCAGAAGAGCCAGATAAGCTAAACACCCATTGCTGACTAATTTCTTCGCCTGAAGAAAAGAAATGATCTTCTTCGGAGTGGGGTTAGGAGTACCCCTCCATTCAAGTCTAGGAATACCCGGCATGGCTACGTGTGGGGATCGTCTCCTGGCATGATACCAAGATCGTACGATAGTGGAGAAAGCCAAGTCATACCAAGGTAATATCAAAGTTCACTATATCAAAAATCATCAAATTTACCCAAGTGTCATACCCCATAAAAATAACTAAACACGACCGATTAACTCGATCGAGGACAAATGCATCTCCAACCGTAGTAGAGACATGAACAGTATAGTTATGCTATTACGTGCAAATCCCAATCAACGGCATATAGCCGACACATACGAATAAAGGGATCCAGGATCAAATAACACAGAGCGCCGCTCTATATCGACGAAACGGTACCGAAATAACAAGATTCGAGGCCCTCGCTCAAGTCTACCTCGAAACGAACACTAGGCCCGACCACGCTCCGCACCGAGGTCCACCTCTTGAACTCGTGACCCACTACTAACCTCGGGGATCCACCTCCGGTAAACTCGAGAATCGACATGGTCCGACTAAGCACCGCCCTCCGAGAAGTAACTCCTCAACCACCCGATGATGCCGAGTCCTCTCGGAACCGATGATCCCCGCTCGCATCTGGGGACACTCTAGTAACGTGACCAACTCCTCCCCACATACAAAATGCCCCCAAGGCGAAGGCCGATAGGTCAAGTCGAGGATCCCTACGGGAACAACCCTATCTACTGGTCGAGAAAACAAGCTCTCAGGAGCTCTCTGCCTGGGTAGCTCACTGGAGGAAGCCTACAAAGCTGAATATATAGGGTATCCTTGCATTGCGGGCCGATACGGCCTAAGACCGACCGCGCCCCTCGAGCTGGGAACCACCATAACTTTCAATCATTGCTTCTTCTCACTACCCTCTCTAAATATACGGGCCTTAGCGGCCTCGACTAAAGAAGCACGCTCAACAATGGATTAGAAGGAAGCCCCCCATAGCCTCCACTCGAAGGCAAGAAATCTAAATAGAACCCACGAGCCCACCAACGAAGCGCCTAATCCACAAAGCTTAGTAGGAATCAAAGGAGCCGAATAACGAGCTAGATGGGCGTATAGCGAGTCACATAGGCCCCCGGCATAATCCCCACGTCGAAGATTTAGAAACTCATCCCTACGTGCCTTTCTCGTAGCTCGGGGGACATACTTCTAAAAAGGGGCCCGATAGAATTGAGTCCAAGCGTCGAAGGAGAACCTCGTCCGTAAGAAACAAAATACCTCCACCAAGTCTTCGCATCTCCACAAACCTGGTAGGACACATAGCCAACTCCATTGACCTCTACGATCCCCATCCTATGTAACAACTCATGCATATCCAAGATGAACTCATAAGCATTCTCTCCGCAAGCATTCGAGAACCTCGCCGGCTCCAACTTCCTAAACCTCCCAACTAGGCCTCGATCAGTCAAGGTCATAACAGACCCGCCACGGACTAAGACCATCCTCCGAGGGCCGGCACCGCATCAATTCCGTGGAGCCATAGCCGCTAGGGGTGTGCTACACGAGTAGGTCTCGCTCAAGGGTCTGGGCGCCCCAACTCTAGTCCGTGAACCTCCGGCCGGAAAGTAGTAATGCCAAATGCGCAACTTACCTGCACCTAGATAGAGTAGAACACGGGCCATAGTATCCCGCATGGAGAATCGCTTCCGGCGGACTAGTGTTGTGTCTATGGGGCCACATCATCCCCGCGGCCTCGGTCTCGAACTCCGCAATCCTCAGCCCTCAGAGACAGATCTTTCGCACCGCCGGCTCTATCACAAGCAGCCCCGCCCCCGGTTCGGCGCCCCGCGGTCTCTAGTTCTACCTCACCCTTTTCGCGGGCCGCTGTGCCTTCCGGTGCCGTCGTGGCTACGGACTCCATGCACCCGATTTCTCGTGCTATAGTAGCTCGAGTCCTCAAGACTGTAGAGAAGAGATAAGAGTCAGATACCAAATCGATTGTTTCAGATACCAATTAGAATAAACTAGCACGAAAGAAGGAAAGAAAGCGAAATTTCCTAAATGTCCTATAGCCTCTTGTAGATAAGTACGGACCTCATCGTACTGATCCACGAGACTCTACTAGACACGCTCTTGTATTATAGATCGGGTAACCTAGTGCTTTGATAACAACTTGTCACGCCTACTTCGGGTAGGCGAACCTTTATCCCAACAATTACAAATTCATAAATAAACAAATAAAAGTGAAGGAGATAAGAATCACGTAAGTCCGACGATAATCATATGAATACGTGTACAAGAAAATACATCAAATCCACCCGGACTCTAGTCTAATCATACAAGAGCCTCTAACTAGACACTACAAGTCTGAAGGTAACAAAATACATCAAAAGTCTGAATATGTCTCGGATTATGAAATAAGAAATAGATAAAGGAAGAATCTCCAAGGCGGCGGATGTCCCCGTGCTCACCCCGTATGACTCTAAGCCGCAACTCTCGATCCGCTATCGCCCACGAGAAATGTAGGTCGATCCTACTCCGGGACTCTCGCATTCATAAAAAAGAATACAACAAGTGTGTGCCTTCCGCATAACAACAAGTATCGGTAGGTATCATAGGACGACTTAAGTTTAGCTAACTTTAATAAAGTAAGATAAACATGTAAATCAACAAGGTATAAGTCAAACACGAGCGCCGTAATCCAAGTACGCGTTATCACCTATATTATAGCATCTAAATCCAATTGCGCTGGGCCAAGTCTCAACACAGTACCGAATTCGTATAATCATAATTACATCATAAGAATACCACAATAGAAGCCATGATGCAATGTAATGCAATAACGTATGGAATGTGGATGCATCAAAATTTTAGTACACTATACTCGATGATGGAACATTAATCTCGATTTG
>NW_026720477.1:0-21686 GCF_029784015.1 Lycium ferocissimum
TCAATTTTTCATATTCATTCCGGCCCTTATGGGCCCTGGGAAATGGTGGGTCCCGTCGCGCCAAAAAGGGCAACTCCGAACAGGGGAAACTGGGGAACACGACGAACTCGGAACCGGCATCCCCCGCGAAGCCAAACACCAAACCCCCAAAAAGCCCAACACCTTTATATATATATATATATCGACCGCCTCGTAGAGAGTTGGTGAAAGATGTAATAACGGTATACTGACGAGTAGTGAGTAACCATATGCATATAAATCATCTTTTGCCCCCAGAGACTCGGTAGATAAGTAGACTAACAGACGCTCGAGTATCGGGATGATAGTCATACTCGGTCTCTTTGAATATCATTATGAACTATATCAAAATAAAGCCCTCGGGGATCATAGACATGTATCAATTAATACGAAACGACTTATGAAAGTTATGGTCATTAGTCATTATGAAGTCTTTCGAGAATAGGAACTTTTTACGCATCGTTTACTATCCAATCATGTAGAAAACTCAAGGGCAGTAGCTCGGCTATATTAAAATTCTAACATCAAGAAGTGAATAAGAATCATAAACATGCTCGGGAACTTATGAATAGTGTTACCCAAAGCTCGTATGTATCTTCTTTACATCTTAGGACATGCCCGAAAGAAAGAAGGGATAGGCTTTACATACGCCAAGAGTTTACTTGCAACACAACACGTATACGCTGTCCAATAGTGTCTCAACCTATATTAATGTTATATCCCGTATTTTGTACGTTAGGCCAATCCGAGTTAACCATGATAAGTTAGGGACAAGACTATTCCGGGATACGAAGTCGAGACTTTAACTACGATTTTGTTTTAAGACATGAGTTGCTTATGATTTTATTGGTATGGAATATTAAGAGAATTAGGGGCTAGAAGTTGAAATAAAAATTTCATGAAAAGGCCAAAAGTGGCGAGTGGTGTTAAGGTGGGACCCACATGTTGGGATTTTATAAAGGACATATGAAGAGATATATGAGTAGTACATGTGAAGTTGAGCCAAGTCCTAAAGAAGGACCCATAAGCTAAAAATGAGTGTAAGCCCTCGAAGGGACGATTTAAGAAAACGTCTTCGGGTGATACGATTTCGAGGGCAAAGCGGTATTATGAGTTTTAAATTTGGGAAAACTCCCGGAATGAAAGTTGTATATAATTGAAATATCTTTCCAACCATAAGGTCTGGGTTCATAGGAGACATCGGGATAAGGAGATATGGATGTTTTAAGGCGAAAGGTCGAAATTTGAACGGTGGATTCGGCCCCGGCGTTCAAGTCGGGTCGAAGGGCCAATACCCATGCCATTTAAGTGAAATTTTCAGCTTTCTCCTTCATTTTTCATACCAAAACATCCAGATTTTCGGAGAGATGGAGAGAGAGAGAGAGGAGAGAGAGAGAGAAATCAAATTTTGACCACAATCTAAGCCCGAATCGCGAAGCTCGCTGAAGAGAAAAGTGTTGTACGTTACGTTGCCTTCAATTTGGGCTAAAAAAAAGAAAGAAGAAGAGGTGACGTCTTGGTTGCATACTTAAGGTAAGACTAAGGTCCTTTTTTCATTGTTAACAAGTTTAATTAGAGTTTTAACGGATTAGAACGGAGAAAATAGCGTTATAAACTAGTTTTTATTTTGTTGAGATTTATGGATTAAGGGGCTATTTTATGTGGGTTGAATGGTTGGAATTATTGTGTTATGGATGTTTTGAATGTGTTGTAATCTGTAAAAATTGATGGAAATCATGATATTTTGCGTATTGAAGTTGAGCCGTGTAGTGGGCTGTTTTGTAGAATATGATGAACTAATTTTATTTAGTGTCTTGGTTGTTGTTGTTGTGGATTATATGATGATAATGAAAGCTTAATGATGTAAGGTGAAGTGGAGAAAACGTATATGGGCTGTTTTAGAAGCTAATGTGAATTTAATGTAGTTTCTTGAATTGATGAAAATGATGTTGTTAACATGCTGATTATTGATGTGGTTTATGAATTTGGAAGAAAGAAATGTGTTGTTGTTGTCCTATGGGAATTGGAAGGTTTCGGGTGGCTTTGCACATTGGTTGGGCCGTTTGAATATTGTGTGGATTGTTTGAAATGTTCTTGAATTTTGTTTGAATGGTTTCGGATTAGTAATTGAACGTATGAGTGTTGACCTTGGTTTGAATGTAAGTAGTTGGATTGAATATAATGGGATGTTGTTGAATTATGTAGAAAAGTGTATTTAATGTTAGAATGCGTTTTGAATTGATTATTGACGTTGTTAGTTTGGTTGTTGGTATTGTTGTTGATGAATTTGGCCGAGTTGAATTCTCGGTTGTTAATTCAAATACTACCCAAATTTACGTAAATAAAGTGCTAACCTAGAATTGGATTCTTAAGTGCCTATGACTAATGTTTGGTGTCAAATGATGTTATTGTAGATTTTGAGAAGCCGGGACGTAAGTTTGGATTAACTTAGGCCGCGGACGAGGTATGTAAGGCTTAACCCTTCTTTCTTTTGGCATGTCTTAGTTATAAGTAGGCTGTGCTTCGAGCCTCGGGATAACTCTATTCTTGCAATCCGAGTATGTCTACGATTCTTATTTACTTTCTTAACGTTGGCATTCGTAATGTAATTGACTAATGATCCTTATGTTTTTGGAATAATTGGTTTTCAAATGTTGCACAAAAAGTTTTGTTCCTAAATGGCTCTATGTCGAAAAAGGGCCGTAACTTTCGTAGACAGAACCGGATCGCCTCGATGTGCTCGTAGGAGGCTCTGTAGCGTATAATGACTATACCTTCAATAGGCGGGCCCGGATTGGGTTGACGCTCGTCCGTGGGCCCCGCGATTTTTCTTTGCATAGTTCTAACGACTTTTGAAAGAACTTAGCATGACTATCGTGTTAACCCTCGAGCGTCGATTACTTACTTACCTATCGAGTGTAACGACAATTATGTTCTTGACTTCACTTCGCTACTTCATATGATTTTGATACGTATCTAAGATCTTTAAAGTTCTAATTGCTATGTTCCGAGTGACATTCGGAAAACTTGATTGACTATTTTATGGAGTGTTCGAAAATGTTTTAAAATATAGTCTCCCGCGTTCTGCTCGTGCATATGGTTGTTACCTCTTTAGCGAGTCCCCGGCCGGTTATGTTTCGTGCGCACTTTGATATATTCCGGAGTATGATGTGTCCGGTACGCCGAGTCCCCTTTGGCCGGGTACCTTGTATATTTGGCGTTATGGGGTGTTACGGCGTTATGATGTGATCATGATCTGTGTATATATTTGTGACAGCTTTGGGGCGACGTTTCACCTTTCTGTTTGTATATGTTATTTGTATGCTATTTCCGATTAATGTGTGGGTACGGGTGCCCGTCGCGGCCTACGGGGTTGGGTCGTGAAAATTAAGACGTCAAGAACTATGGTTAAGTAACGGAGAGATTCAAAACGTATTCTAACGTTAGTAACTCCTTTCTAGATAATAGATATTCAGACGACGTTTCCCTTATATTCAAACCAACCACATACAACCAAACCAACATCACTAATCATACATTCAAGTATCAACCCAAAACTATTCAAACAAGACTCGAGAACACTCCGAACAGCCCATACAATACTCCAAAACAGCCCAACCAACACACAATACAACATATAATCTTCCAAGCTCAAGCAAAGAATAACAATAACACATTCCTTTCATCCAAATTCATGAACTATACCAACAACCACACGTTAACAACATTATTCACATAATTGTAAGAAACTATACTAACATCATATTAACTTCTGACCCCACAAACAATTACAACTCAAACTTGAACCATTAAACACCTTCATTCTCGTCATAAAATTCATAACAACAACAACCAAATACTAAGTAAAATTCGTCCACCATTTCTACACAAAACAGCCCCTACACGGCTTCAACACCAACATACATAGTTCCATAAATTTCACCCATATCTACACATTACAACATGCTCAAACCACCCTTAATACATGTAAGAGAAGATTAAACCTTACCTTAATCACTTGACTTCTCAACTTGGCTAGAATTGGTGAATTGAAATAATACTTGTTCTTGCTACTCCAATGGATACTCCACGTTGCTATGCACCTTCCAAAGGGTTGAAATGCTTGAAGAAAATTTAATTTTTTGATCATACTCAAGGGTTCAAGCTCGGCCAGCCATGGCCGAGACCTTCTCCTCCTCCTTCTATCTCTAAATCCTCAAGTTTGGAGATTATGAAATGAGTTTATGAGTCATACAATTGCCTTAAATATGATGCCTATAAGTTGGACACATGTCCCATTCATGGCTTGAGCCAATCAAATTTGGCCATGCCATGGAGTGGGACCTGCAACCATTAACACTTAATTGACATTAATTTAATATTAAAATAATCCTAATCACTTAATAATCTAATCATAGTTGATTAATCCTAATCTCCATTAATATTTCCGTACAATTAAAATTTATAAGCAATTCGTGCATTAATAAAAATCGAGGATTAACAGTCCTTGTCTCATATCCATAAATAATCTTGTCCTTGGACTTATGCTGATTAGCTTACGAATAATCCGTCGTATAAAAATACGAGATATAACATATAATCTCAACATTACCATTTTCATGATTCATTTTAACTACTACTCAACATTGACACTATTCACCCATTTATGACCCATTTTCTATATTCTTCTACAATCCAAGTGTTTCAACTTATCAATATATCAAACAACATGGAAGGTCATGAAACTCACCTTAGATGATGGAGGAATGAGCCTTGAATGGTAATAAACCTCTTGCACCAAAACCCTACTTCATCTCTCTTGGGATTTCTTGGTTTGAATGGCTTTAATGTGTTTCTAACTCTTGATTCTTGTTGGTTTGATGAAGTTGATCATCAATTTCCTTTGAATTCTTGTGGTTGAAGTGTATGGAAATGTTCTAGAGGTTTCTTGAATGGTGGACATGAAAAATGAAATGAAAGGAAATGAAGGAGAGGTCCCTTAGATAATTTGAGTTTAGTCTCGACCGAGATCTACGGACCAACAAACGGTCCATATGTTTTCTACGGCGTATGTTTGGCGGTAGATACAGTCAGTGAAGACATGGTATCTTTGCAGGCTAGATCTACCATTGGACATACGGTCCACATTTTATACGGTCGGTGTCACACCACTGTTTTCCGATAGGGCATGATGGGCGCCCGACCACGCTACTTAGGGCGGCCGAACCCGCTAACTCTCGTCGTATTCATAACCGTACGGAACGCAAACATGACACAAGTACATAATGAAAATTTTGTTTTTTTGAAAACAAACATGCCTTTCATCTTTGTCAAACCAAATAAAACCAGCATCGTATGGAATGTAAACATAACAAATCGTAACGATGGCGTAATGATACATCGGCTTACATAGCGCGTACGAAGGTGACATCTCCCACACACGACAACGTACGCAGTCTCTACCAACTTCGAGATACCATACAAAAGCACTCGATTCGACGTGACTCGGAGGGGAATGGAGCTCGCCAATCCCGGTTGGAATATCTTCCGCTAACACCGCTTACTCGTACGTGAGTACTGCGCGGCATGAAACGCAGCCCCGAAGAAAGGGGTCGATACGGAATATGTGCGAGTATGCAAAGCATGAAATACAGAAAAACGAAGTCATAGGGTTACGGAGTACGGAAAGTGCACGATAACGAATACAAAGTACTTGCATACGAGCAACGCCAATCGTACATCGGTGCAAATGACAAATATGATAATCAAAATGCCAAAATGCTTCGCTTTCTGCGAAAAACATTTCTCATGTATACGGACCATCGAACATATTATATGCACACATATCGTTATGTCATCACATTATCATGTCATATACACATATGGTCCGCAACGGAACCGACGGACGGATTGCATGGTCGCCCTCATCGCCCTATAGGGCGCCATAGCACGTCATACTCGGTCAAAGTCCGGCGGTCAATATCACACATACGCGGTCAAATATTCAGCGGTCAATATCAGTACACGCCGCGGTCGGTACCCGGCGGCCCCGATATCACATATACACGTACGCGGCCAAGAACCCCGGCGCAATATCACGTATACACGTACGCGGCCAGAACCCGGCGGTATATCATGGTACACCGGGCCGAGAACCCCGGCCAATATCACGTATACACATACCGCGGCCGAGAACCCGGCGGCAACATCACATATACACATATGCGGCCAAGAACCCGGCGGCAATATCACGTATACACGTACCGCGGCCAAGAACCCGGCGGTCGATATCTCGTCAATATCACATAGTGCGCACGATATCACAGCCGGCCCGGGACTCGGCAAAAGAAGTAATAACAGAATGCACAAGCAGAATCATAAGTAACCAAATACAGTTTAAAACATTTTCAAAGACTTAATAGGTTAATCGAAACGAACCATCATTTATGAGCCAAAACGATGGTCAAATCGGATTTTTCTTAGAATATCACTCGGGAACATATCAAACCGAACTTCAGAAACCATAGTCACGTATCAAAATCACATACATAAAAATCCTTATTTCAGACTCAACAGATAAATAAGTAATCATATACGGGGGTCGGAAAGATAGTCATATTAAGTTCTTTCAAAATGTCGTAAGCCCTTATACAAAGGAAAGTCGCGGGACCCACGGACGAGCGTCAACCAATCCGAGCCACGCCTATGAAAATTAAACTCATTATACGTTATAGAATCATTTACGCGCATATCAAAGCCATCCGGTTAATCGTTGAAAGTTACGGACGTTCGTAGTTACAAAACTCTTTTGAAAACAAAACTTTTTATGCAACGTTTGAAAACCAATCATACAAAGACATATAAACCATAGCTTGACCATATAAGGATGCCAACATCAAAAAGCAAATAAGCATCGTAAACATGCTCGGACTTTAAGAATAGAATTACCCCCAAGGCTCGTAACATATCATAGCTTAACCACGTAAGACATGCAAAAAGAAGGAAAGGTAAGCTTTACATACCTCGATCGGCTTCCTACGCTAATCCAAATTTAAGTCTCAAACCTTCCAAGATCTACAATAAGGTCATTAAGTACCAAACATTAGCCATAAGCACTTAAGAATCAATCCCAAGCCATCACTTTATTTACGAAATTTGGGCGACATTTCCCTATAAGTTCAACAACAGAAATTCAACTCGACTAATATTTTCAACAACAATACCAACAACCATATAAGTAACATCAATAATCGATTCAAAACACATTCTAACATTAATAACCCTTTCGACACAATTCAACAACATTCCATCCACTACATAATGAAACCGAAACCTCCAAGTTCAAGGAAACAACACAACACATTTTCTTCCTTCCGAATTCATGAACTACATTAATAATCCATTACTTCCGTAAATTCAATAAACTATATAAAATTCCATAACAAGCGCAAACAACTATAACTTCACTTTGAACCATTAAACTTTCATTAGCACCATAGAATCCACAACACAACAATCCAAACATACTAAATAAATTTAGTTCATTCCTTGTCACAAAACAGCCCATACTCACGGCTAAACATCAACATACAAAATTTCATGAATTTCATCCATTTCTACACTATCCCCTCCGTTTTAATCCGTTAAAATTCTAAATACACTCGTTAACAATGAAAAGGAACGTATTCATACCTTAAGCATGCAGCCCCCATGTTATCACTCTTCTCTTTGGTTGATTTTTAGCTCAGGTGAAGACAACGCAACGTACAACACTTTTCTCTTCATGGGCTTCGGAATTCGGGGCTCGATTTTGGTCAAAATTGGTTTTTCTTCTCTCTAAGGTTCTTCTCTCTCTTTCCAGAATTTTCTGGGTATTCTTGGTCTGAAAAATGAGAGGAAAGGGCTGAAATTAGACTTAAATAGGCATGGGTCATGGGCCTAACCCGATTGGGCCGGTTTGGGCTAGCCCATTGACCTTTACGCCTTAAAACATTCATATCTCCTTATCCCGATGTCACCTGTGGACCCACGACCTATGGTTGGAAAGATAATTCAATTATCTACAACTTCTATCTTTGGTGTTTTTCCAAATTCCAAACTTATAATACCATTTCTGCCCCTCGAAGCCCCTCGAAGTCAGATCACCCAAAAACATTACTTAAAAATATTTGTTTGGAGGACTTCCACTTTGATTTGGCTCAAGGGTCCTTCTTGAGTTATGTTTAACTTCACATATGTGATTCATATAAATTTTCGCATGTCCCAAAAAATCTCGGTGTGTGGACCCCACCTCAGCTTGCGAATAATCCGACGTATAAAAATACGAAATATAATCGTCAACGTGAGTTTAAATTATGAAGCAACAACATGATTGACAATTTTTGGACTCAATTTTTCTTGGTCATGGCCGAATGGCCTCTTGTTCTTTCTCCATGCTTCTTGAATTTTCTAGGGTGCTAAATGATGAAGATGATTTAATTGTCATCTTTTTCACCATATATAATTTGCACAAGTGGCCCTATGGCCCACATCTCACACATGGCCACATATGACCATTTTCATGAAATACTAATTTCCAAAATTTCACTTCTAGCCCCAAATTCTCATAAAATGTCTAACTTTTCATAATTCACTTTTGACCCCAAATTTTCCTTATTCAATTTTACCCTTAACACTCCATGCCAATGAAAAGATGAATATGCAACTTGTGCATTAAAACAAAAATCAACAAAATCAAAAATTAAAGTCTTGTCCATAACTTGTCGCAACCAACTTAGAATATTCCAACGTACAAAGTACGGGTATAACGATCGGTATGTGCTGCGTATGTTTGCCATTTTCCGAGACTTGTTCTCGTCGACTCGTTTGATCTCCGATCCTTATGGAACCTTCTTAACACTTGTTTAACACCTCAATAACAATCTAAGGGACGTTATAACTCTTCCTCAAAGCATCATTAAAACACCATTAACTCAATACTCGTGATTTTTCCGACACACTCAACTTATAACTCGCTTTCCTTAACAACTTTCTTTCCTTAACTCGAATGTCTTTGGAAATATTAATTAGGACCATCAAATACTATTTCTTACTTGTTCGAACCTCGGATACATCATACCCCTCATTAGTCTATTCACTGTACGCTAAGGGGAAATTTTCCAAGGTGTAACATTCTTCCCCCCTTTTCAAACATTCGTCCTCGAATGTTAAGTCATCGGGAGTTCTAGAAAAATTTTGCCAGAGTTTTCCCTATAATATGACACTACCATCCTGTCACAACAACTCATAATATCATTGCCTCGCGGGAGCCCTGACACAATAGCAATATAAATTGGCCACACACGACCCATATGCATAAAAGAAAAGTATACATACCTTATAATCTCGATGTTTCATCATATATCTCTTCTGGGGACTGAAATAAATGCGGATATGTGGATTTCATCTTCTCTTCCGCTTCCCAAGTCATCTCTTCCCGATTGTTATTTCGCCATAAGACTTTAACTGAAGCTATTTCCTTATTCCGAAGCCTTCGTACTTGCCTGTCTAATATGGCAATAGGCATTTCTTCATAGGCTAGCTTTTCTGTAATCTGAACATCATCTATTAGCACAATCTTTGTGGGATCTCCAACACATTTGCGGAGCATTGAGACATGGAATACTGGATGAAATAATTCAAGCTCTGAAGGCAAGTCTAATTCATACGCCACTTGACCCACTTTGCGGATAATTTTGTAAGGTCCGATATATCGAGGACTCAGCTTCCCTTTCTTACCAAATCTCATCACCCCTTTCATTGGTGATACTTTTAAGAACACCCAATCATCGACTTGAAATTCTAGATCTCGCCGGCGGTTGTCCGCATAAGACTTTTGGCGACTTTGGGCTGTCAATAATCGATCTCGGATCATCTTGACTTTTTCTACCGCTTGTTGAATCAACTCGGGGCCTATTAATTGTACTTCCCCTATCTCAAACCATCCAATTGGAGATCTACACTTCCTTCCAAACAAAGCTTCATACAGAGCCATTTGGATACTGGAATGGTAGCTATTGTTGTAGGCAAATTCGATTAGGGGTAAGTGGTCATCCCAACTACCACCAAAATCTAAAACACATGCCCTTAGCATATCCTCCAAGGTCTGTATAGTACATTCGGCTTGTCCGTCTGTTTGCGGATGAAATGCCGTACTAAGCCTTACTTGAGTACCTAGACCTTCTTGAAAGGATTTCCGAATTTGTAAGCATGTGTGCTCCTCTGTACGAAATAATAGATATTGGGATACTATGAAGCTTCACAATTTCCTTGATATACAACCTCGCATAATCTTCTTTGAGTAGGTGGTTATTTGGAAGAAAATGGTTTGCTTTCGTCAATCTATCCACAACTACCCATACGGAATCATATTTACCTCGGGAATGGGGTAGTCCTATAATAAAATCCATATTGATCACTTCCCATTTCCATGTAGGAATTTCCATTGCTTGCAATAATCCCCCTGGCTTTTGATGTTCTACCTTCACTTGCTGGCAATTTGGACATTGGGCTACAAATTCTGCTATGTCTCTTTTCATGCCATCCCACCAATATATCAGCTTGAGATCATGATACATCTTCGTCGCTCCTGGATGGATAGAATACTGAGAATAATGAGCTTCTTCTAGAATTCGACGACGCAATTCTGCAACGTTTGGAACACATAGCCTGCCTCGGTATCTGAGAATTCCATCTATAGAAGTTTCAAATGGGGACTTCTCTTTTGCATGACATATATCTCTATAATGGCTCAATTGAGGATCTTCATTTTGCCGCTCTTTTACTTCCATATCCAAGGACGAAACTATAGGATCATGAATACCAATCCCTGCGTCACCTGAATCAATTAGACGCACTCCAAGATTTGCTAGCTGATGGAGTTCATGAATCATTTCTTTCTTCTCCAAAGGTACTTCACATAGGCTACCCATAGATCGGTGGCTAAGCGCATCCCTACTGCAATTGCCTTGCGGTGTGGTATAAAATATTCACATCATAATCTTTTAACAATTCTAACCACCGCCTGTCGCGATGATTCAACTCCTTCGTTTGAAAAAGTATTGGAGACTCTTGTGATCCATATAGATATCAACATGCACACCATACAAGTAAAGTCTCCACATTTTTAATGCATGAATAATGCGCCAATTCAAGATCATGAGTTGGGTAGTTCTTTTCATGTTTAAAATGTCTCGATGCATAAGCAATAACCTTACCGTGCTTTGTATTAATACACATCCCAACCCAACAAAGCATCACAATGATATCAACGTAGCCATCCGCCTCCGGGCATTAAGGCCGAGGCCGAGGTTAATGCGTCCTTCAACTCTTGGAAGCTACGCTCACAAGCATCATGCTTTGAAATTTAGGCCGACTTTTGGGTTAGCTTCGTCAATGGGGCTGAAATAGATGAAAAGCCTTCTACGAATCTTCTATAATAACCTGCCATCGTCAATGGGGCTGAAATAGATGAAAAGCCTTCTACGAATCTTCTATAATAACCTGCCAAACCCAAAAAACTACGAACTTCTGTAGGCGTCGTAGGCCTCGGCCAAGTCTTCACCGCTTCAATTTTTTAAGTGTCAACTCGAATGCCATCATCTGAAATAACATGACCCAGAAATGTCACGTTGTAATTCAACCAAAACTCGTACTTTGAAAATTTTGCATACAACTCCAGGAGTTCGAAGAATTCTAAGAACAATACGTAAAACTGCATGTTCGATTACGTGAGAGTACACCAGAATATCATCAATGAATACTATCACGAACAAATCCTAAGAGAGGCCTCGGATACATTATTCATTAAATTCATGAATAACTTAGGAGCATTAGTTAGCCCAAACGACATCACTCGAAATTCATAATGGCCATATCTAGTTCTGAATGCTGTCTTGGGGGCATCTTCTTCTCTAACTCTCACTTGATGGTAACCCGATCTCAAATCTATCTTGAAAAACCACTTGGCACCTTGTAGTTGATCAAACAAATCGTCAATTCTCGAAAGAGGATATCTATTCCTTATCGTCACCTTATTCAGCTTTCTATAATCAATACACATTCGTAGGGAGCCATCTTTCTTTTTCTAAATAAGCGGCGCTCCCTACGGGGATAAAGTACGATAAACCCCTTTTCAAGCAAATCTTTCAATTGGGCCTTTAACTCTTTCAGATCGGACCCATTCGATAAGGAGGAATAGAAATGGGCTTAGTATCCGACAACACATCAATGGGGAAGTTAATCTCTCTTTACGGAGGAATGCGGAAGTTCATCTGGGAATACATCCGAAAACTCATTTACTATCGGAACGGATTGAAATGTTGGCGATGTTGCCTCGGTGTCACGAACTCGGACTAAATGATAAATGTAGCCCTTAGCTATCATCTTTCTTGCCTTAAGGTAGGAAATAAACCTACCCCTTGGAGTTGCCGTATTACCTTTCCATTCAAGCACGGGCTCTCCCGGAAAGTGAAAGCGAACTAATTTCATCCGACAATCAACATTAGCATAATATGAAGCCAACCAATCCATACCCATAATTACATCAAAATCTAACATTTTTCAACTAAATCAGCTTTAGTTTGGCGATCGTATATCACAATTACACAATCTTTGTACACTTGTCTAGCTATCACGGGATCACCAACCGGAGTGGATACCTCAAAAGGTTTAATTGGCTCAGGTTTCACCCCAATACGATTAGTAACATATGGAGTAATAGATGATAATGTGAAACCTAGATCTATCAATGCATACACATCACGGAAAAAGGATAATGTGCTCTGTAACCACATCTGGGGAGGACTCGAGATTCTGTCGTCCGGCTAAAGCATACAAGCGGGGACATTGTAGCACCTAAAGTAGATACTCCCTCTCGGCCTGCTGGAATACGGGAATACGCCTACCGGGCGCGAAGAAGAACTAGCCGTTGCGATCTTTGCTGGCCGGACCCCAACTCTACCACTCATCAATGGGCAATCTCTCATCATGTGCCCTACCTGACCACAAGTATAATTAAGCGTAAACCCGGCGGTACTATCCGAAATTATCTAATATTTTGCGTTAATCGCATCGAGACCTTTGGAGGTCTTGTTATAAAATAATCTTGAGAATGAAACGAGAACCGGGGCCTCGAACTCGACCCTGTCTTGAACAGAAAGAGAGATCAAATCTCCTACCTGTAAATCGGGGAGGTGCACTCGTCACTGACTGGTCTGAGTGTCTAGAAAATGTCTACCTTGATCCCCTCTATATATATACCGTATATAGAATCGGCATCATATATACGCATCAACATCACGATCACCCCTTGAGGTTGTCGTCCTTCAAGATGAGGGCATGGGCTTGAAACTTGCGGAAATATCCATCCCGTCTTGCAATGAAGCCGTTAAGAAATCATTTAAACAAATGTGTTTCCAAATTAAATCTAGAGATCGCCCATGTCGGCCACCATCGTCGGGGCATATCTAGCCAAGGAATTAAATTGAAGGCTATACTCTCGGGCGCTCATGTTTCCTTGCTTCAAGTTTAGAAATCTATCCGCTCTAGCTCGGCGGACCTCGGGTGGTAAGTAGTGGCGAATGAAGGCATCTACAAATTCTTGCCATACGGGAGAAGGCGCATTCTCTTACCTCAATGCTATCTAATTATTATACCACAATACCGCCACATCCCGGAGTCTATATGATGCCAACTACACGAATTCAGTCTCGGAAGCGTGAATAATCTGCAATGTTCTCAACATCTCATCAATGAAGCCTTGCGGATCTTCATCCGGCTTTGAACCAAAGAATTCTAAAGGATTTAAACTCATGAAGTCACGGGCTCTAGTACTCCGACCGATCACTGGGGGTACATTCTACAATCGTGCTGACGGACGAAAGCATCAATAAATGGATGGTCTCGGTCCTTATTGACCGAAGTACGGAGTGGAGGAATGGAGGCATAGGTGACTTCTCTTGCCTCGAAGCCCCTTCGTGCTCTTTCGTAATGGGCGGAGTAGTGGAGGCATAGATGGAGCCTCGTGTGTGATTGAGCCTCATCTACATTCTTAGGCGGCTCTCTTTCGACCGCCTTTTCATTGTAGTAATCTTGGCGGCTTTAGCTTTTCCTATTTGGCGGCATCTCTAAAATAAACGCCAAATTATTGGGAGGATTCTCATACACGGCTCTATCGCACGATCTTACGAAGAAAGATGGTCATTTTTTCCTAAATGCCTTGTAGCCTCCTATTTATTAGCGTGGCTCACGTCATAAAATAAGACTCTACTAGACACGGCTCAACACTTCTTGGGACCGTATTTATACTTTTGTCACCCATCTACGGGCCATGCGGGTATGGATAGCTAATAGAACACACACATACATTACTCATCTTGCACTAAATATCTTATGGCATAATCATAGGGAACTACTAACATTTGAAACATATTTACTTTTATAAACATAAGCCTTTCGGCTATCAAAATAATATATATACATGTATATACATAAAAGCTGTGAGGCCATACTGCCACGCTGGCCATCTTCTGCCTCTTAGAGTAATAGACGTATGGACGGGACAGGACCCCGTCGTGGCCAAAATATGAATATATATATGTACCAAAAGAATAATCAATGGTGTTAGAACCCGTATTTTTGTACACGGGAACAACCCGAATTTAATTATGATAAATTAAGGACAAAACTATTTCGGGATACAAAGTCGGGATTTTTGACCTTCGATTTTATTTTGAGATATAAGTTGTGCATGAATTTATTGGTATGGAACAATTAGAAAATTTTGGGACCAAAAGTGATAAAAATTGGAAGATGAAAATCATCCACAAATTCCATGTTGGCCGTGCATAGTGGATTGTGGTGCCCACACAATTTTGTGTCATCTTTTGAGTGGAACAACTCATTAATGTGGGCCAATATTGTTGTACAACTCAAGAGGGGATTAAAAGATGACTTGCTAGTCATCTTTAGCTCATTCCACACTTAGAGAAAAAAAAAAAAAAAGAGAGAAAACCTCAAGTGAGGCTCTCCACGGGACTAAGAAAATTCACCCCATTTTTGTCCTTCTAAAATTATTTCGTTGATGTAAACCCATTATTTTGGGGTCCCTAAGTAGCGTGGAAGCATCGTTGGAGCGATCAATCTATTATTTTTCATCTTTTGGAAACCCTAGGCTATTGGAAGTTGAAGAGAAAAATGTAAGATTTGAACTTGTTTTTGTGTTATGAAGGTTATATTCATGTTGCAGTATCTTATAATGGAGGAAAATTATGAAATATGAAATGTTGGAGGTGAGTTGTGAATGTGGAGCTTGAGCGTGTAAATGGGTATTGTTGTGTTGTGATTGAAATTATGAATTAATGCCTAGTTAGTTGATTATGATCATTGTAAGGTGAAGAACGATTGAGAATCATCCATTTATGTATATGTGTAGTGTTGGTCGAAATAGGTCATATTATATGACAATGAACGAATGAATATCGCTTAATGTTTTAATCGTAAATCGTCGCTATGAATTCTATGTTGGAAATGAATGTTTATTGACTCAAATTGATGTTGTAAATGTTGCGGACTGATTTGGAGGCTATTGTATATTTAATGTAATTGGTATATGGATGAGATAGCATTGTTAGAATGTAAATTGTGGATACAAATCATGGCATGAAAATGAAGGAATGGGTATAGGAAGGGAGGTTCTCGGTTTAGGGGCTTTTTTCGGCCTAATTTGGAAAAATTTGGGTTGTTGGAAATGTTGTGTGAATTGCTTAGAATGTCCTTAAATATTGTTGGTAGGGGTTTGGGTTAGTATGTGAATGTATAAGCGTCGATTTTGGCTTGAAGGTAAGTCGTCGAATTGAATTTATGTAAGTTGTTGAATAATGGAAAAGAAAGCTATTGTTGCTAGGTTGGTTATTGTTGTTGTTGTTGATTGATATGGCCGAGTTAAATTCTCGGGGTGGCCTATTTACAAGGGAAAATGGAATTTTTGTCAGAGAATTGGGGGCGAATTTGGAATTAAGGCCTAAAAGTCATTAGCTAATGTTTGGCATTTTTTTGGCTTGTTTATAGATCGTGGGCAGCTCGAATCATAGGTTGGATTAGCTTGAGTTTGGATCATTTTGGAGAGCATTTGAGGTATGTAAAGTAACCTTTCTTTTTGGCATGCCTTAGTTAAAGTAGGCTATGATACGAGCCTAGGAAACTCTATTCTCGCTTAAATAAGAGCTTGTCTATGATTCACATTCGTTTCCTTGGTATTCTTGTGCTCATATGCCATAACATTGATCCTTATATCCTTGGAATTCATAATTTGTAAAGATTTCATGAAAGCTGATTTTTGGTTTTTAAAGCTTATTCTTTAGCGATTCCAAAAGTTCAAACGCTCATAACTTTCTCAGAAAAGCTCGGATTGCTTTGAAATTTTCGTAGGAGTTTGTATGATATAGAATGAGTATGTTTTTAATAGGCGGGCTCAGTTCGGGTCTATACTCGTCCGTGGGTCCCGCGACGCCCTTTTATGTGAATTCGATAACTTTGAAACAAAAAGTAATAATTATTATTCCGATTTCGAATATGACTATTTTACCTATCTTTTGGATTTATGATAATGATTTTATGCATATGATTACTCACTACTCCGCTCGTGCCTACTATGATATCGTTCGCCGGTTCCCGGGCCGGTTCTGTTGTCGTGCGCATTATGATACATTCCGGTGTTATGCTGTGATTATGGTTCACCGAGCTCCTCGCTCGAGGGCCGGTTCCCTTATGTTTGGCGTTATCTTGTGTTTGGCGTTATCTTTGATGTTGTGACGTGTGACGGAGATTTGAAACTTTTACGGTGTTATCTTGTGTTATGGCGCCATCGGCAGTAGCTGCACCATATTTCCTGTGCCCTATGCATGATTTATATTTTGAAGTAACATTTTGATATTTTGGAAAGGCATTTACTTTGTACCCCTATTTCGATTTGATCTCAGATTGTACATTACATTTTACGCTGCATACTGGTACATATTTCGTGCAGCCCCTTTCTTTAAGTGCGTTTAATCGCGAGGTACGGACGCACGTTTGGTGATCCACCGGTTTAGGACACCCTTTGCTATTTGGAGTGCTCCCCTCGTTCGGAGCTTATACTTTTTGGTATATATATTCGTGTTGCATTTGTAGATATTTGTTCATGGGTACGGCGGGGCCTTTTGTCCCGTTATATGATTCTGTCTGTCATTTAAGTACGTGGACATGTTTTGTGGGTTGTGCCTACTTACATGCGGTTGCGTTTGGATATGTTGTGTTTGGGCGATTCCGTTCGCCGCGGCGACACTTGTACCCGCATATGTATATATGTTGTTACATTGGCCTATGTGGCCTTTGTTGGTATCTTACGCGGGGTTATTTTGGATAGTCGGTAAAACAAAGGAAACTACTGCCGAAATTTTTAAAATTATATAAATTTGGAACTCGGCCTGATCGGCACGTATACTTGGATGCGTTTGATATACCTTGTGATAGTGTTTGATAGGCGTGTTTGGGTGCCCAGATCGGGCACTAGTCACGGCCTACGGGGTTGGGTCGTGACAAATGGCACCTCGAAAAGCGTAGTGCTCTCGTTGACTAATAGCTCATGAATGCTGGATCACCTCCTGTCTGCCGTGGCGCTGAACTGCTTGCGTCGAAGAGGACGTCGGTACGAATATTGTCTTGCGTATATGTAAGGCATAAAACGAGGAGCAATCTGTAATTGACTGAATCATAAAAGAAATAATGTGTACTGGCTTACTTTCACACTCATCATCATATCATATATGCATAAATGTATAAGCATCTCGACCATATAGGTACGGTGTGATAATCAATAACATTAAATTAACGTTGCTTTGCGTCCAGGCCTCCGGCGTCCGAGGTACCATATCATATACCGCCCATTAGTGGTGCCTTGTGCCATGCGGCTATGGTGTATAGTACCCGCCTTGGCGGTGTTGCCCGGCTATATAGGCGCGGTGTAATATCATCATGTGCTCATCATAGTATGCTTATCATAATATACTTATCATAACTCATCATAATGCATGCATAGAGACTCATAGATAATCATACTCTATCGGGGTGACATAAGGTCGTGGGCCCCCGATTTCATTATGGAGCATTCATAAGCATTATGCCTCACCTTGAAGGAACAAGCATAAGGTGAGCGTATATAATGATCAACATTAATGGGCTATGGACAGCTTCATTAGCTTACTAGGAACATCATATCATAGACTATAGCATCTCTAGGCTTAAGCTTGTCATTATCATTATCATACTCGTAGCATATCTCTTATCTCATATGGCTATTTATGAACAAGGGCTCATAGTTTTTCTTGAAGATGGGACATTCATAAGAAAAGAGGAAATTCATGCCATAGGACTCATGCCTTAAAAAGAAAGGGCTAGCCTCACATACCTTTATCGTTTAACTATTCTATCGCTTGCTCGTTCTCCTTTAATGCGCTCGTTTATACCTTCAAGGGAATTTGTCGACATTAGCTATACAATTTTAGGAGCAGCTTACTAAAGCTAGAGAAAATTGGACGCATTTCCTTTTGTTTATACTACTTTTCTCCATATTCCATATCAACTTCAATTCGTAAACAACGATCTGATATCGCTAACCACAATCGTCATTCATTTACATTATTCGCATTTCACAATTTCTCTCAATTCGCCATAATCATGACCAAAGTCCATTATCACGTTCTTTCATGTCCAATACTTATTCCATGTTCTAAATGTCATTTATAACATATTTATAATCTCAACATAACCATTTTCATGATTCATTTCAACTACTACTCAACATTGACACTATTCACCCATTTATGACCCATTTTCTATATTCTTGTACAATCCAAGTGTTTCAACTTATCAATACCTCAAACAACATGGAAAGGTCATGAAACTCACCTTAGATGATGGAGGAATGAGCCTTTAATGGTAATACACCTCTTACACCAAAACCCTACTTCATCTCTCTTAGGATTTCTTGGTTTGAATGGCTTTAATGTGTTTCTAACTCTTGATTCTTGTTGGTTTGATAAAGTTGATCATCAATTTCCTTTGAATTCTTGTGGTTGAAGTGTATGGAAATGTTCTAGAGGTTTCTTGAATGGTGGAGATGAAAAAGAAATGAAGGAGAGGTCCCTTATATAATTTGAGTTGATCCCGGACGAGATCTACGAACCAACATACGGTCCGTATGTTTCCTGCGGCCGTATGTTTGGGAACATCCAGATACTGGTCCCGGTGAGACATGGTATCTTGGGCTGGATCTACGGTTGGAAATACGGTCCATACATTTTATACGACGGCATGCGCCGTATGTTTGATTTTCGAGACTTGTTCTCGTCGACTCGTTTGATCTCCGATCCTTATGGAACCTTCTTAACACTTGTTTAACACCTCAATACCAATCTAAGGGGAATTATAACTCTTCCTCGAAGCATTATTAAAACACCATTAACTCAATACTCGTGATTTTTTCGACACACTCAACTTATAACTCGCTTTCCTTAACAACTTTCTTTCCTTAACTCGAATGTCTTTGGAAATCTTAATTAGGACCATCAAATACTATTTATTACTTGTCCGAACCTCGCATACATCATACCCCTTGTTAGTCTATTCACTGTACGCTAAGGGGGAATTTTCCAAGGTGTAACAGTTCATCCCCGTGGGGACCACCCATATTGTTTGTCCGAAAGAAAGATGGCTCTTTGAGAATGTGCATTGACTATCGGCAACTGAATAAGATGACGATTAAGAATAAATATCCTCTTCCGAGGATTAATGACTTAATTGACCAATTACAAGGCGCCAAATGGTTTTTAAAGATAGATTTGAGATTCGGGTATCATCAAGTGAGAGTTAGGGAGAAAGATATCCCTAAGACAGCCTTCAAAACAAGATATGGCCATTTTGAGTTTCGCGTAATGTCATTTGGGCTAACTAATGCACCGGCAGTGTTTATGGATTTAATGAACGATATGTTCAGACCCTTTCTAGATTTATTTGTGATTGTATTCATCGACAATATCTTGGTGTATTCCAGATCCGAGACAGAACATGCGGATCATTTGCGTACTGTCCTTAGAGTTCTTCAAACTCGGGAGTTATTTACAAAATCTTCTAAGTGTGAGTTTTTATCACGACCCGACTAGGGCCATGACGGGTACCCGGGGTTGACCACCGAGAAACACTCATTCTATTACTCATCCTGCGTTCATTCATATTTCTTACGCTCATACTCATAGAAAAACTATTTTCATTTGAAACATATGTACATTATATACATAAGCCCTTCGGCTATCAAAGTAATATATATACATATAATGAGAAACTGTGAGACCATACTACCCACACATACGTATCTAGGAGCCTCTACTAGGGTACTAGACATATGGACGGGACAGGATCCCGTCGTGCCCAAAATATGTGTATATATATATATATATATATCAATGGCACCTCCGGGACAATGGAGTGCTCTTAAGTCAGCTAATAGCTCCTATGAATCTGGATCACCTCCCTGTCTACCTGTGGGCATGAACACAACGTCCAAAGAAAATAGACGTCAGTATGAACATTGTACTGAGTTTATAAGGCATAAACAATAGTAATACGTCAATGAAATGAGGGATCATCAAATAAGGAGCAACCGATGGCCCACATCAATTATAAAAGAAATAATGCATCTTTACTTCATAATCATCATCATATCATGTATGCATATATGTATAAGTTGCCCGACCATATAGGTACGGTGTGATAATCATTAGCCCGCGTCCGGGCCTTCCGCTTCCGGGGTACCATCTGTACCGCCCTTGGTGGTTGTACGCCGTGCCATCAGACATGGTGTATACGCCCGCCTTAGCGGTGTGTGTGTACCCGACCATATAGGCACGGTGTAATATCATCATCATGTACTCGTCACAATGCATGCATAAGCGAAAGACAACTATACTCTATCGGGGTGACATAAGGTCGTAAAGCCGACGATTTCATTATGGAGCATTTATAAGCATTCTGCCTCACCTTGAAGGAATTAGTGTTATATCCCGTATTTCGTACGTCGGGATAATACGAGTCAATCTTGATTAGTTAAGGACAAGGCCATCCCGAGATACAAAGTAGAGACTTTTGTTTGTTTTAAAGACTTAAGTTGTGTATGATTTTATTGGCATGGAATTGTTATGGAAACATTGGAGTCATATTCCATTTTTAGTAAGTGAGCTATTTTTGGAAAGTGGAAAATTCAAAAAAAAAAGAAAGAAAGTGGCCATGTGGCCGGCCACCTTGGAGGTGGGCCATGGCCACATGGATGGTGAGAATTTGGTGTGTTAAAAAGATGACTTAGTCATCTTTGTTCCATACTTATCATTTCTAGAGAATTCAAGAAGGAAACAAACTTGGAGGAGAAGGAGAAGGCCATACACGGCCATATCCTAGAAATTCAAGGTCAATTTTGAGCCATCAAAAAAATAAATTCTTCAACAAACTTCTTAATTCAAGGGTGCTAAGTAACGTGGAGTCGTTGTTTCGGAAATAGTTTGCTCGTTTTCTCTATCTACCAACTTTGGACAAGTTAGGAA
>NW_026720478.1:0-9436 GCF_029784015.1 Lycium ferocissimum
ACCCCCCCGTTAATGAGCCCCCTTGAATTAGCAATTTTTGTTAAAGAAATTATTTTCTTGATGGCTTGATTTTTGCCTTGAATTTCAAGGGCTTGGCGAATAGCCCTTCTCTTCCTCCTCTAAGTTTTTCTTTTCTTGAATTTTCTAGAAATGATGAAGTATGGAGCAAAGATGACTAAGTCATTTTAATACCTTGTATAAGGCTCAGTGCCTTGGCCCACGCCACATGGCCGGCCACATGTCCCCTATTTTTTCTTTTTTTTTTTTTTTTTGTTTTTCAAATAATAATACACTTTCGAAAATAGCATACTTACTTAAATGGAATTTAACCCCAAATGCTTCCTTAACATTTCCATGCCAATAAAATCATACACAACTTAAGCCTTTAGAGCATACAAAAGTCTCTACTTCATATCTCGGAAGGATCTTGTCCTTAACTTGTCGTGGTTGGCTCGGATTATCCCGACGTACAAAATGCGGGATATAACAATGAAATCCACATACCCGCATTTATTTCAGCCCTCAGAAGGAATCTATGATGAAACTTCGAAATGACAAGGTATGTATGCTTTATTTTTATGTATATGGGTCGTGTGTGGCCAATCTAGGTTGCTATTGTGTTGTGGCCCTGTGAGGCAATGATATTATGGGTTGTTGTGACAGGATGGTAGTGCCATATTACGAGGGAAAACTACGGGAAAATTTTTCTAGAATCCCGACAACTTAACATTCGAGGATGAATGTTCCAAAAGGGGGGAAGAATGTTACACCTCGGAAATTTTTCCGTTAGCGTACAGTGAATAGACTCATGAAGAATATGACGTTTATGAGGTTTGGACAAGTAGGAGATAGTAATTGACGATCCTAATTAAGATTTCCAAAGACATTCGGGTTAAGGAAAGAAAGTTGTTAAGAGAAGCGAGTCATATGTTGGGCATCGGATAAGAATTATGAGTATTAAGTTAATGGTGTCTTAATGACCCTTTGAGGAAGAGTTATAACGTCCCTTAGAATGGTATTGAAGTAAGGAACAAGTGTTAAGAAGGTTCCATAAGGATCGGAGATCAAACGAGTCGACGAAACAACTCTCGGAAAGCCTGGGCAAACATACGGCCAGACATACTGGCCGTATAAGATCTACGGACCGTATGTCCAGCCGTAGATCCAGCCCAGTATGTTATGATTCACTGGACCAGATATACGGTCCAACATACGGTCAGTAGATTTTATACGGACCGTATGTTGGTCCGTATATTTCCAGCGGGACTGAAGTGCATTTTTATATAAGGGACCCTTTCCATTTCATTTTCATTTCCCACTTCACCTCTACACTTCAAGACCTCTCTAGAACATTCCACCCACTTCATCCATAAGAAAACAAGAGAAATCAAGGATCAACAACAAGAATTAAGGTGAATCAAGTGAAGGAAACCCATTAAAAGTCATCCAAGTTAAGAAATCCCAAGAGAGATAAAGTAGGGTTTTGGTGCTAAGGGTGAATCACCATTGTAAGCTTATTCCTCTACCATCTAAGGTAAGTTTCATGATGTTTACATGTTGTTTGAAGTATTTATAAGTTGAAACACATGGATTGTAGGAGAATACAACAAATGGGTCATCAAATGTGTAAATAGTGTCATCATTGAATAGTAGTTTGATTGAATCATGGAAATGGATATGTTGATGTTATGAATACGTTATAAATGATATTTAGAACATGAAATAAGTATTGGATATGAAATAATTCGATGATGGACTTTTAGTCATGATTATGGAGAATTGAAGTAGAATTGTGAAATGCGAATCATGCGAATGAATGACGATTGTTGTTAGTGATATTGTGATTGTCGTTATGAATGTTGGGAGTTGATATGGAATATGGCGGATAGTAGTATAAACAAAGGAAATGCTGCCCAAATTTCTATAGCTTTAATGAGTGTGTTTATGTGACGACCTAGCTAACGTCGATACGAATTCTCTTGAAGGTATAAACAAGTGCACTCAAGGAGAACGAGCAAGCGATAGAATAGCTAAACGACAAAGGTATGTGAGGCTAGTCCTTTCTTTCTAAGGCATGAGTTCCATAGCATGATTTTCCTCTTGTATCATGAATGTCCCATCTTCTAGAAAGCTATGAGTCCTTGTTTATGAATGACCATATGAGATAAGAGATATGCTACGAGTAAGATGACGATGACGAGAAGTAAAGTCTAGAGATGCTATAGCCTATGACATTATATTCCTATGAAGCTAGTGAAGTATCCGTTGATTATTATATACACTCACCTTATGCTTGTTCCTTCAAGGTGAGGAAGAATGCTTATGAATGCTCATAATGACATCGGGGGTCCACGACCTTACGTCACCCCGATAAAGTATAATTATCTATGAGTCTCTATGCATGTATTGCTATAAGTATGTTATGATATGCATATTATGATAAGCATGTATGATAAATGTATTATGATGAGCATACCATGATGAGCATATGATGATGTCACCGCCAAGGCGGGCAGCTATACACCATGGCCAAATGGCATGGGCAGACACCACTAGTGGGCGGCATGAGATGATACCCCGGACGCGGGAGGCCTGGACGCAGGCTAAAGCTATCGCTAATGTTATTGATTATCACACCGCACCTATATGGTCGGGCGCTTTATACACTTATGCATATATGATATGATGATGAGTAAGAAAGTAAGCTAGCATGTATTACTTCCTTTATGATTCGACGATTCTGATTGCTCCTCATTGATGCCTCCTCATTTTATTGACATTTTATTATTGTTTATGCCTTACATACTCAGTACAATATTCATGCGACGTCCTTTTCTTCGGACGCTCGTGTTCATGCCCACAGGTAGACGGGGAGGTGATCCGGACTCATGGGAGCTAGCGGTGATTAGGGAGCACTCCATTTTCCGGAGGTGCCACAGATTATTCTTTTGGCACATATATATGTATATTCATGATTGGGCACGACGGGGTCCTGTCCCGTCCATATGTCTAGTATTACAGTAAAGGCTCGTAGATACGCAGTGTGGGTAGCATGGTCCCATAGTTGTATGTGTATGCATATATGTATATATATTTTATATATATTTTGAAAGGGCTTATGTTTATAAAAGTAATTATGTTGCAAATGATGATATATTTCTATGAAATTGAGCAAGTATTATGAATGAGAGCATATATGTTACGCCTCGCATTTTTGCACATTTGGATAATCCGGGATAATTGCAAGAAGTCAGAGGCAAGGCCATTTCTAAAACTGTTTTACTAGGCAAGTTGTTGGTGAATACTATTAATGCATATTATCAATGTGGAAATATTGAGAAAGGTTGAGGGTAAAAAGGGAAGTTCGTAAAAAGGTCGCAGGTAATAATGCAAAAGCCAAGGGGCGAAATGGTAATTTCACAAAGCCTTCAAGAAGCTTCATGAGAAGATGACAAGGCAAGGAAGACAATTATTCATCTTTGGAGATTTGAGAAATTTCTAGAAATTTGAAGAAAATTTGGAGGGAAAGAATAAAAAAAAAAAAAAGGGGAAGCACATGGCCGGCCATGTGCTTGGCCATGTGCATGGTCATGTGCATATATTTATATATATAAGGCCAAGTCATGAAAAAGGGACCAACACTTCATCATTTACTTCTCTAGAAAATTCAAGAAATATGAAGGAAAAAGATGGAAGGCCATTCGGCCATGTTGAACCGTGAGGGAACCATGGGAAACTTGATCATGAAAAAAAAAATTCTTCATGCTTTCCTACTAACTAGAAGGTCCTCTACGACTTGGAGTGGTTGTTGGAACAAGAAGATCATTTTTGTGCCACTTTGAAACCTAGCCGTGAGGAAAAGTTAAGGTAAGAAGTGAGTTTTGATCTCTTTTGCATGTCTTATAGATGTTTGCGAATATTGTAGTGTGTTGGAATGAATGGAAATCATGAAACCTTGAATATTGAAGTGTAGCCGTGTGGGTGGAGGTGTGTGGCCGTGTGATATGTGTGTGTAGAGTGAGTGATTAATTGATTGATTTTAGCATGTTTGCGTGTTGTTGTAATGTGTAGAAAATGCATGAAACTCATGAGATAATATATGTTGATGTTGGGCCGTGTAGGGGCTGTTTGGTATGTAGGAAATGAATCCATGTCATCTAGAGTTTTGGTTGTCGTCGTTATGAATTCCATGACGTAGGATGAAGGTTTGGTCACTTAAATTGGAGATAAGATTATTGCGGGCTGACTTGGGACGTAATGTGATTCTAATGTAGTTCTTGAATTTATGGAAATAATGTTGTTAATATATGGAAGTGTGGATGTAGTTTATGAATTTGAAAGAAAGAATTAAGTCGTTATTGTTTTTGTAGAGATTGGAAGGTGTTGGCGAAGCGGATGTTGATTGAATCGTTTTGGATGTTATGTGAATTGAGTTAAATTGAATGGAATATTATAAGTGTTGCTAGAATATTTGTTGGAATTGTTGTCGATAGTTTGGCCGGGTTGAATTCTCGGGTTGTTGTTGTTGATAGTTGGCCAAGTTGAACTTGGTGGGATGGCGCATTTACAGGGGAAATCTTTAACGAAATTTCTGTAGGCAAGTGTCAATTCAAGATGAAACCTCTAAAAGTTCTAATCACTATTTGGTAAATGTGACCAATTTGTAGATTTTGGTGGATTTGGAACGTGAATTCGGAGGAGCGTAAGAAGCAGAAAAGGTATGTAAGGCTTCACCCTCTCTTCTTTGGCATGTCTTAGACATACTAGGTTGGATATGAACCTCGGGGACAACTCCATTCTCCGGAATCCGCACCTAAAGTTTCCTCTTTTTCATTCAGTGGAATTGAACCAGAAACTATGTGAAATGTTAGAAAAAATTCCTAAACATCTAGAACTCGCGCAAACAGGACCCGACTACCCTAAAACTCTCATAAGTAACGTCATGGAATGTGACATGCATAAATTGTATACGCCACCTCATTTGACTCGAGGTGGGCCCACTATTCCCTGATTCCCTTCTATTGCTCCATTTGGTATATTTCTATATTTTTATTTTAAAGGAAACCTTTGGACATCAATCCGACTACTAAATAATAGTTGTTTTAACTAATCCCTTGACTCCAAGACATGATTTTCTTCCTAAAGGTTCATAAATGTTTTCCAACATATTCATTCTTCTCCAAATCCAAGTTGTACGGTTTTGAAAGTTCTTATGACTAAAACAATGACTATGATTCTGTGATGATCATGATGATGTCAAATATGAGAAAATGACTATGACACGACATGACATGACATGATATGACACGACATGATTTGATATGAGATGATATGCTATGACATGATACGATACAATATGACATGTTCTACGTTCTCTTAATGTTATTCTCCGTTGATAGTCTCGCCTTATGATTATTGATCCTTCAAGGTGAGACAAAGCGGCCATGATTACTCCATAATGCGATCGGAGGTTTCCGACCTTACGTCCCTCCGACGAGTACATGACTTTCTTTGGGCTCTCATGCATGCCATACCTGTATATGGGTTGGGGGGATGGGATACATGTATATGGGGAATGGAAGGGAGACATGTCCATTGCCACTGGTCACTGCTTATCATCCCGGACACGGGATGCCCGGATGCGGGATATATGGGCGAGCCGACGTATTTCGGCGCTGCGTGGGTGCGAGCCGGCATTGTTCGGCGCTATGATACCATATGACCGACAAGCATGCATGGCATCCGCCCCCCGGGCACTCATATGCACAGGTCACAGCTTTACATGATATGTTCCCTATGTACAGAATACAGCTTACATGATATGTTCCACATGTACAGGTTACAGCTTTACGCATGATATGTCCTACACGTACAGGTTATCTGTTCCATAAGTATAACTTACTCCCTCACACATGACATGTCCTATATGTACAGGATACTCCCTTCTACATGATATGTTCTACACCTCCATACTGTTATTACACATGATTATATCCCCTACTGAGTTGCTTTTCATGCCTTACATACTCAGTACATTACTCGTATCGACGCTTTTTTGTGTTGCGTTTCATGCCGCGTGCGAGCCGAACGGTAAGCCATTACAAGAGACGTTCCAGCGGATTGGCGAACTCCACTTCATTCCGGAGTGTTGCCGAGTCAGAGTGTCTATGCTACCGTATCTGGAGTAAAGTTAGAGACTTTGCAGACAGAGTCATGAGTCTAGAGTGACAGTTTTGAAAACGGCCCCACTAGCCGATATGTTTTATATTATACATTATGTTACAGGGTCCTTGCGCTTACAGACCGTGCTTAGTTTCAAAAACGTCAAAAAGATTTTGGAAATTTTACTATGTATTTTACTGTCACTTGTTTTGAGGATCCACAGAGAATATGTATGTAACAGGAGTCAGCGGGTTCGCTCGGCTCCGAGTATGGGGTCGGGTGCCCATCACACCCTAGTAAGATCGGGGTGTGACAAAGTGGTATCAGAGCAGGTCGGTCCAAGGGTTGTCTGCAAAGTCGTGTCCGGTAGAGTCCTGTTTATGGGTGTGAAGCCGGCCATATCTATAGACAGGAGGCTGCGGGGCATCTAGGAATTATTGACCTTCTTTCTGTCGTTAAATCGTGCGATAGCGCCAAGTCATAGGAAATGAAATTCCTTATACTAATCGATGACTTCTGCAGGCGCCAGTATCGATGGAAAAAGGCGAATGATGATATGGAAGTCAAAAGAGGTAAGACCGGATTGATATTGATATATTTGTTTGGTTACGTGGAGCTGGGCGCCAGACAGGAAATAGTTATACATGCGGGCGGAAGGTGAACATCAGGAATTAAAAAGGGCAGAACGGTCATTGTAGAAGAAAGGACGTATTGCGAAAATGTCTCGGAAGTTATAAAGTTTTGATTGGCCGGACCGAGAGTAGTAAAGGCCATGTGGGAAAGCGGACGCGAAAATATCAGTGTTAAGGCACCGAACCCCGCCAAAGTTTTGAGGTTAAGCGTGCTCAGGTGGGAGCAATTTCAGGATGGGTGACCCCCCTGGGAAGTAAACTAAAAGTTTTATAAGCGAGATACAAGGAACAAATGAGAAGCTAAGAGTGACCTAAGGAAATCGAGTATACGGAATGGTTAGAGACTATAAGAGGACATACAGACGAGGTAGGCTAGAATGGTGAAGAGACAAAAGTGCATCACGGCATTTCGTGAATTAGGATAGGCTTGAATAGTGGTTGGACGTATTTTGTGGGCTAGTTAATAGTAATTATATATATGTATATATGAAGGTGTAGGATATCCCAAACATGATTGTATCGGTGGACATGTGAATCCCAGCAACCGATGTTACAATACAAAAGGTATTAATCGAGTAAGGGTACCGAAGTTCGAGTGACAGCAAGAGTAAATGGTACAAGTGTTGCAAAGTAAGCTGTTATTATTCTACTATAGATTGAGATCGGGAATGAGGATATGAGACGAAGTATAAATGGATAATGGTATAGATACACCCCAAAAGGGGGGAAGCGGGTGAGAGAAATATAAGGATGAGATAGGGACAGATGATACGGTAGTGTATTTGATAGGAACGCTTGAGCTGCTTAGGAGACCCTTTACTGAAGTGAATTAGTAAGGTCGGGGAAACCGACAATGAGTGGAGAGAAGTCCGGATAATGTTTAAGGTAATATGAGAAGTTCGCACAAACTTTGAGTAGTGCGACGCCAGAAAATGGACGTATATGAAGAGAAAGAGTATGACAAAGAGAACGGTATTGGATAGCTTAAGAGCTAATATGAAGGATGGAAATAGCTTTGAAAAGGGAGCTCCCCCGAGGTGCTTATGCGACCCTGTAAGACTAGTTGAACATTCGAGGACGAATGTTCCAAAAGAGAGGGGAAGGATGTTACGCCTCGCATTTTTGCACATTTGGATAATCCGGGATAATTGCAGAAGTCGAAGCAAGTGTCGCCATTTCTAAAACCTGTTTTACAGGCAAGTTGTTGGTGAATACTATTAATGCATATTATCAATGTGGAAATATTGGGAGAAAGGTTGAGGTAAAAAAGGAAGTTCGTAAAAAGGTCGCAGGTAATAATGCAAAAGCCAAGGGGCGAAATGGTAATTTCACAAAGCCTTCAAGAAGCTTCATGAGAAGATGACAAGGCAAGGAAGACAATTATTCATCTTTGGAGATTTGAGAAATTTCTAGAAATTTGAAGAAAATTTGGAGGAAGAGAAAAAAAAAAAAAAAAAAAGGGGAAGCACATGGCCGGCCACGTGCTTGGCCACGTGCATGGTCATGTGCATATATTTATATATATAAGGCCAAGTCATGAAAAAAGGGACCAACACTTCATCATTTACTTCTCTAGAAAATTCAAGAAATATGAAGGAAAAGATGGAAGGCCATTCGGCCATGTTGAACCGTGAGGGAACCATGGGAAACTTGAAAAAAAAAATTCTTCATGCTTTCCTACTAACTAGAAGGTCCTCTACGACTTGGAGTGGTTGTTGGAACAAGAAGATCATTTTTGTGCCACATGAAACCTAGCCGTGAGGAAAAGTTAAGGTAAGAAGTGAGTTTTGATCTCTTTTGCATGTCTTATAGATGTTTGCGAATATTGTAGTGTGTTGGAATGAATGGAAATCATGAAACCTTGAATATTGAAGTGTAGCCGTGTGGGTGGAGGTGTGTGGCCGTGTGATATGTGTGTGTAGAGTGAGTGATTAATTGATTGATTTTAGCATGTTTGCGTGTTGTTGTAATGTGTAGAAACCGCATGAAACTCATGAGATAATATGTTGATGTTGGGCCATGTGGGCTCGTTTGGTATGTAGGAAATGAATCCATGTCATCTAGAGTTTTGGTTGTCGTCGTTATGAATTCCATGACGTAGGATGAAGGTTTGGTCACTTAAATTGGAGATAAGATTATTGCGGGCTGACTTGGGACGTAATGTGATTCTAATGTAGTTCTTGAATTTATGGAAATAATGTTGTTAATATATGGAAGTGTGGATGTAGTTTATGAATTTGAAAGAAAGAATTAAGTCGTTATTGTTTTTGTAGAGATTGGAAGGTGTTGGCCGAAGCAGTATGTTGATTGAATCGTTTTGGATGTTATGTGAATTGAGTTAAATTGAATGGAATATTATAAGTGTTGCTAGAATATTTGTTGGAATTGTTGTCGATAGTTTGGCCGGGTTGAATTCCCGGGTTGTTGTTGTTGATAGTTGGCCAAGTTGAACTTGGTGGGATGGCGCATTTATTGGGGGAAATGCCGCCGAAATACTCGTAGGCAAGTGTCAATTCAAGATGAAACCTCTAAAAGTTCTAATCCTATTTGTAATGTGACCAATTTAGAGATTTCGGATTTGGAACATTGAATTGGAGGAGCGTAAGAAGAGTAAAAGGCATGTAAGGCTTCACCCTCTCTTC